>NC_067495.1:59927014-60162014 GCF_947179515.1 Apodemus sylvaticus | reverse complement strand
ATTTTAGACTTACAGAAAAGGTGTGAAAAATAGAACAGCTCGCCACCATACACCCCTCACCTGGCTTCCCCTAATAGTAACATCTTACATAACTGTAGTACGAATACTCCAACTTCGCCTTGCTTCAGTACTACCATCTGATCTGTGGAGCTCACTACCCTTCCCCCAGACTGCCATAAACCTTCTCTTTTCTGACATAGGTCCCCACCCAAGATCCCACCCTTGCGTTGATAGTGCTTCTTCTTTGTGATCTTGACTCTTCGGAAGAGCAGGTGCTTTGAGGCCAAGAATGGTGCACTTCTCAGCTCATTGTACAGAGAGGCTCAGATAGCAACATGTCTTTTGCCTGCTATTTACCTTTATCTCTTGGTCCAATTGATATCAAAAACCTGTGTCCACCACACAGTCACCTCTGGGACAATGTTAGACTGTACACGCCCCGTTTCTCTTCATATGTCCACCCACTAAGTGTCACACTCATCTGATGATTACCACACACTACCGTGATTTCTTAGCACCCCCTTCCCGTCCCTGTGTTGTCTATGCTAGCACGGAACTCTCAATCTTTCTGTCTCAGCCTCTCGAGTGTTGCTGGGATTCAGACGTGTCATCATGTGCATCCCTTTCTTTCTTTATGTTTCTATTGGCTGTGAGGGGATGTTTGTCTTCTTCCCCTTTGTTTAGTTATACAATCATTTATAACAATATGAATCAACAGGCCTTTACTATATAGTCTGGCTTAAAACTCTCTAGCACCTCTGAAGAGGTGGGGCATCATTATTCTCCCCTGAACTTCCTTCTGAAGAGTACAGTCTGTAAAATGGGGACAAGCAATTTGGAGAAGCACATCAAATGCTAGCTCAGCTAGGGGGCACGGCCTAGAGCAGCAGCTGAGCACGTCTCCCACTGGTCTGTACTCTACCTGTACTATTCGTCCTCAAACCCACTCCCCACTTTATCACGAGAACATGGTGGGTTTTCAGATCGAAACCAAGCCCTTAAGCATTACTCTTCAAAACTGTCAAAGTCGCAAGGAACAGGGAGATGCTGGAAGACCGTCTCCACCATAGGAAGCCTAAGGAGATGCACCTGCTGGGTGTGATGTGATGCCCCTGGGAGTAGACTGGAACAGGTAAACGTCATTTATTAAAGTCACTAAGAGCCTACGGCGGAACCGAGCCCAGGGCACTTGCCTAACTCTGGGCTTCACCTCCAGAAATGCAAAACAAACAAATAAGCAGAAAAAAATATGGCAACTCTTAAGAAAATCTGAAAAAACAAAACAAAACAAAACCAAACCAACCAAACAAACAAACAAGCCGGGCGGTGGTGGCACACGCCTGTAATCCCAGCACTCTGGGAGGCAGAGGCAGGTGGATTTCTGAGTTCGAGGCCAGTCTGGTCTACAGAGTGAGTTCCAGGACAGCCAGAGCTATACAGAGAAACACTGTCTCAAAAAAACCAAATCCAAAAAACAAAACAAAACAAGCAAAAAAAAAAAAAAAAAGAAAATCTGAAGTATAGCTTTCGTTAACAGTGTATCAAAACTGTATTAGTACTGATTCATTAATTAGAGCAAATGTGCCATACTAATATGCCTTGTTAACAATAGGAAAAAGTAGGTGCAGGGTACATGAAGACTTCCTTTATCTTTGCACCTTTTTTTATATATATAAATCTAAAACGGGGCTGGAATAAAAATAAATCCCTAACAAGTCAGTACTATCATTATTTATTTTCTGCTCCAGTTGCCCCCGCCTTAGCCAGCAGGGCGTCCTTCGGCGTGCCTCCGCGTCCCTCTCCCACTCCATCCTCTGTGACTGCACCCTTGTTCTCTGCCACCATGAGATGCTCCAGGCTCATCTCAGCTTCTTGCTGCCCACCCCAGTGCAGCCATTTCTCCAGAAGCCCTGACTCCTTTAGTTAGGGAACAGCATGGCAAACCAACCAGAAAATGTGTATGAGCCAGCCCTTGCTGCTGCAGCGTCCAATGTCATTTGCTCATGTTCATCCTTCAAGAGAGAGACTTAGTTTACTGTAAATGCCTCATGATATTCCGTAGCAGGCTTGGAATACAATCTTATGTAGTTCCCCTACCAGTAGCTAGTCATAGCTTTACACATCTCCTTCATGTTATAAAAATGACCTACTCCCTGTGTTTAACCATGGCCTACTGGTTCTCCAGGGCAACAATATCAATACATGATTCTGCTCGGCCAACACTTCTGAGGATCTCACATGCTCACGGTAGCGGTAGCTGCCCGTGTGCTCTCTAAGGTGCTTGCAATAGTTCCCCGTCGTTGAAGTTCACTGGTGGGCCATCAGAGCCTGCTTACCCACCTTCTAGCCCCCACTGCTCTCCTCCCCCATCCCAGGAAACTGCTTGCCATTCTCCCAGGTCTCTGCTTATACTAGTCTTTATATCACAGGTGGACTTAATCTCTTAGCAGCATCATGAACTTCTATTTATACTTCAAAGCCCACCTCAAAGAGCATCTTGTGTGATGTCTTCAGGTAGGGAATTGATGACTCCTTCTAAAGCATTCTCAGTTTGGCATCTTGGGACACAGACTTGAATTCGGGAGCAATCGTTCTCTCTCCCACTTTCTTGTCTGTGGATGCACAGTAGGCTAGCCTAATCTAACTTGGATGCAGAGGAAGTCCTGGCAGTGTATGCTGAGTGAATTGGGTGAGTTTCCCATTGGCTCCAGATAGCCCTCTGCCATGGGATCTGGTTTTGGCTGCTAAAGAGTCTGGACTGCACTTGGGAGGCAGAGGTAGGTGGATTTCTGAGTTCAAACCAGCCTGGTCTACAGAGTGAGTTCCAGGACAGCCAGGGCTACACAGAGAAACCCTGTCTCGAAAACAAACAAACAAACAACAACAACAAAAAGAGTCTGGACTGCATCTCTGAAGGAAGAACTATTTGTTGATGATGGAGGAAAGCACCAATAATATATGTTGTGAAACCACTGGACTCACACCCACTTCCCTGTCTCCCATCTGAGCACCCAGGGTTAATACAGGTTGGCAGGTTTCAGCCAGCTCCTCACTTACCCAAAGCAGAAGCCTGGGAGCCATCTTCTCCATCTTTCTATGACACCACAACAACATGAGTCAGTTGCTCCTGTCTGCAGCTCTGCTGCTGCTGCTGTGGCTTGGCTGCCAGTGATCTCTCACTAGTGCAAAAGCTTTCTCATTGGCATCTCTAGTAGCTGCCATTTCCGTTTCTTTCAGCCCAGAAGGCACCAGGGATCAGAAAGGTCACTCTGTGCAGCAGCTATGATCATGTTGTAACCCTGCCTGTGTGCTCTGTGGCTCTGGGACTAGAGTTCCAGCATCCTCCAGGCAGTGTTCCTGACTCAGAAGCAAGGCAGCACCCTGCCTCCGTGACCTGCGTGTCAGAACTGAGAAGGTGCACGGTGCTGCCTACCTGCTCCTACTCAGTGTGCATCATCAGCTCCTTCCACGCTCAGAACACTCCAAGTGTAAACTCTATTGTCATGAGGTCTGGGCAGGGTATGGGGGTAGTTTGTCCTGCCAAAATTCACGTTGACATCTGACTGCCAATGCAGTGTGTATTGGGAAGTGAGGCCATTTAAATGGGCTTAATGCCCTATTATTTTCCTGTGTGAAACTGGATGATTTTTCATGGAGGTACAGAGCAGACTCCTACAGTGTCTGCCCCATGGGTCCCCACCCCTTCCACTTTCACATCAGACGTGCACAGCATGTGGTCCCTGCCAGATGGGGCTGCTCAGTCTTGATAATCTCCACCTTTATAATAATGAGTGGAATAAACCTTTTAAAGAAATTAAAACCACTTAGTTTAGGGTACTCACTTATAGCATCAGAAAATAGAGTAAGACAGCTTTTTATGCTCCTGAATTACATGGTATGTATGTATGTATGTATGTATGTATGTATGTATGTATGTATATATCAGGCCAAAGAGTATAATAGAGGACTTCAACAGTACCAACAACTGGACAAATACATGGAGAACAGATCAGTGGTTGGATGGAGAGAGAGAGAGAGAGAGAGAGAGAGAGAGAGCAGGGAGCAGGGAAAGGAGAATACACGAATAAGCAGATGTATAAATGGATGGATGAGTAGATAGACTGAGGGGTAGATGGGTAGTCAGTCAGGCTGAATGGGTATAATAAATCACAAAAGCATAGATTATGATCAATTATGAAATAACAATATTGGAGGAGAAAGAGGTTGCTTATCACAGCAACCTTGAGTGTCCTATTTTACAGAACAAAGCATGTTTCAGTGGACTGAAGTGACCGAGTCACAGCTTTGAGTGTCAGCGTGCTTGGCTCCAAAGTTCATGCTCTTTCCACAACTTCACAATAAAGCCAGTGTGAGATGTCCCATTATGGCAACCTATGACTGCCAGTCGTATACCCAGGGTGCTTCTGAGGGTTGGTCTTCATTGTCCACTGGACTTGATTTGCATTCACCTAGGAGACACAGCTCCTGAACATGTTTGTGAGCATATTTCCATAGAAGTTTAACTGAGGAGTAAAAGCCCAATCTTTAATGCTTTGGCCCTCATCCCCTGGACTGGGGTCGCAGACCAAATACAAAGAAGAAGCAAGCAGAGTGCCAACACCCACTCCTCTCTGATACCTGCCTGTAGATGCTACATGAGCAGCTGCCTCATGTGTTGCTGGGCCTTCCCAACCATCATAGCTGGTTTTGAATATCATGGATATTCAAATTGTGAGCCAAAATAAGCCCTTCTTTTCTTAAGCTGCCTCTGTCAGGTATTTTGTTCCAGCAATGAAGAAAATAAATCAATCAATTTCCCTCCCTCTACTTCCTCCCTCTGTCTGTCTGTATGTCTCTCCCCTCTCTCTCCAGGTGGTGGCACATGAATGTGGATTTAAATCTTGCCTTTACCATTTGCCAACCTCATAACTTCTCAGTGCCTCAGTTTCTCCATCTGTACAATAGCAATATAGGTTCCTGAGGTTTTCTGCACACATCACCCAGGCCTATACATGATTTAGCACACCGCCACACACACTGCTGCCGAGTGTCATGAGTCTGGGATTCAGGCGATGTAGTGTAGGGGTGGCCAATTCTGTGTGGTCTCAGCCTTTCCCCTTGGGGAACTGGGTGAAGGAGACAGAAGTCACAGAAATCCACATTGAGTCTATGGACTGTGTTATGAGGGGAAGAAAAACAAAACAAGACGGACAACTCAGAATGGCAAATCTAATTTAGATGGGATGGCAGCGTAGGACAGACTCTAAGGAGCCACGTCTTAGCTGTGACCTAAGGAACAAGAAGCTGCCAAGCAGACAGAATTAAGAAAGAACACTCTATGATGGGAGCACAGCAAATACAAAGGTCCTGACGTGGGCAGGCATACTGAGTCCCCTGGACAGCTTAGTCACCTGGGGCAGAGCAGTGCTGGGCATACAGGGAAAATCCACAGGCATGGTAAAGGCCAGGCTGTGTGGTTCCTTTTCTCAGTAGCACAGGAAGGCACTGGAGAGTTTGGAGCGTGAATGTGCCATGATGTATTTCACAAGAGGGTGGATTGTGGGGAATAGGGCAAGAGCAAAGGTCTCTGGGAGTATCCTGTTGCTAAGGTCTCAGCTCAAGGATGCAGATGAAAGGGGCAAAAACAGGGGTGCCATGTGGGCTTCATACTGCACCCCATATCCCATGTGCCAACAAATCTCTCACTTCCGTCTTCAGTCCTCATCCCCATGCTAGCCCTTCTGTCCACAGCCCATCTGTGATGCCTGAGGGATCTAAACTGGAAGGGTCCCCCCCATTGGTTCCCAGGCCTCTTTGTCCCCACCCCAAGATCAGGCCTGTCTGTTACTTCTGCCCTCCCTCGTATCACATTCTTCTTTCCCTTCTGTGCCACCACCCAGTCACAACCTCTGCAAGGTTCCTCCAAGGTTGTCACCATGCGAGCAACTAGACTTAACTAGACTTTTTCTTTTTTTTTTTCCAGCGACTGTTTTCCGCCTTGAGCATTCTGTCAGTGGGTTTCATGGGCCAGTTCTGCCTGTCCTTCCAGAGCTAATTCAAGTGTCACCATCTCAATGTGACCTTAAATTCGGAGCCTCCCCTGAGCCTCTTCCTTCCTGCTTCCCTCTGCTCCCTCACAGGGTAGCGGAGGCCCTCCTAGGTTTTCCTTGCCGCTGCTTCCATTCACTGCTGCACGGGCTTCACAGGAGAGGCTCGATTGGCTTCATGATGCTTGTGAAGCACCTTCAGCAGCGTTTCCATTTAGTGGGTGTGTTGGAAAAATTACGCAGTCTTGGGAAATAAAAAGAGAAGAGAAAGACCTACTGGTGTTGGGAAACTGGATGCAGTCTTTGACAAATTTGGCCCATTTAAAGCAGACTCATGACACCAGCCGCCATGGAAAGAGGGTAACAATTTGATGTTTGCTGAGAACGATGTTAAAAGAAATGATAAATGAGCTCCCCCCATCCTGTGTAAACTACACACAATTTCAAACACAAACACACACACACACACACACAGTGTGTGCGCGCACGTGTGTGTGTGTGTGTGTGTGTGTGTGTGTGTGTGTGTGTGTAACTGTTTTAAACTTACCAGCTTTGCCAAGCATTACTCTGGTATTTGTCACTGCCTGCCCTCCCAGTGTGTGCTTGTGTGTCCAAGCAGCACTTGGCTTTCCTGGTCCCACAGCAGGCATGTGAGGTGGGTGAATGATTACATGTACCAATCGGATGTACAGTGAGAAGGTTCAAGCCCTGATAAATAGAGCAACACCTCCACCACAGAGGTAGAGCTGGGACTGAACCCCAGTGCCACCCTCTCAGTGATTGATCTGGGGAGCTTTCTGTGCTCTAGCCTGGTCATTTTGGGGACACTGAGATTATAATCCTTTCTGTGGGATTTGTATGACAGTGGCCCAAGCATGTGGGAATGAACCTATCCCACAGACTAGGAAGCTCCAGGCATAGAGGACAGATTTTTCAGTGCTTGGTACTCAAATGGGGCTGACTTACCATGTTGTTTCAGTTGAGATCAAGCCAGTTGATACACACTTTCCCAGAGGGAGGTGGGTACCAGGCTAGCTCTGGAGCCCAGTTAAAGGCCTCAGGGACCCTGTGTTTGTTGAGTGTTCCTTTGGGTCTTCGGTGGGTGTGTTTCCAGAGGCTTAAGGAGGGAAGACCCAACCCAGAATACATGTCCTTAGCTCAGCCATTTTCACCAGAGTTCTGTGAGCTGGGAACTATTGCTATCCACTCATCACTGAGAAAACTGAGGCTTAGCACAATGGAACGGCTTGTGGTTTGTGCTCATCCCACACCCTGCATTGTTACTCTGGCAAAAGGAGTCAGCCATCCCAGAGGGCAGTTAGTTGGGGGGTGTCGGAGAGAGGGGAGGGGAAGGCAGAGGGGTGTGGACAGGCAGACTCCTACCACAGGAGCAGTGTCCCAGTAGGAATTCAGACAATGCCGGAAACCCCAAAGTAATTTTCTAACCCTGGGAAAATGACCTATAGTTTAGCTGGCATGTTCAGTGTGGCAGCTGCGGGAGGGGAGTTGTCAAGGCCTCCCTCCTCCATGCAATCCAAGACACCCTGATTGTCTGACACAACTGGAGTCTCAGGATGGCAGAAAAGCCCTTGGAGAGCTTCCTGACCCTACTGCTCCTTAAAACCTCCTTGTGGATTAATCAGAGCCTGTTCCCCACTCTAAGCCGGGGACCTGTCTTCAGAGGTCCTGATGCTGTGGGTTTGAGGCAGCATCTGCCTTCGGGAGTTTCCCCAGCTCTCTACTTAAATCTAATGTTGATTCAGTGTCTTCTCTTTGTCACAAACCTCCACAGTAGCACTTTACAGTTGAAGAGGTAGAGGCTGATCAAAGACACACAGACTAGCACTCCTACCATGCTTTCCACCCCACAGGGCTCAGCTGCATAAGAGGCACTATTACCTGGAGCGAGAGAGGGTCTCCAGGGCTACAAAGCAGTTGAGAGGCGAGGGCTTTGGTTGAATAAGAGCTAAAAGCATCCATTACTGTGCTGGGAGGCTGCCTAGCCTGCCTCCCTCACCCACATCTTCTCCTGCATCTGGAGTTCTGAGAAGAAAGCTGTCACAAAGGAGCCTCGGTCTTAGGCCCCTCACCTCCCGCGTACACCTTTGGGACCTTTTCCTCTGTGGGACAAAGTGTCATTTTTTAACAAAATGAAATGAAATTCAAATATCCACCAATCTAAGATCTGTACCAATTCCGATGTATGCTGCTCATAGAAAAGCTAGCATTGGGGAGAGCTGGGCTGTGATGATTCTAACTCTGCATTCAACATTGTCTACTTGGCAGCTTCCTGCTCTGTACCATGCACATCATCTTCTGTGATCTGAGCCTCCTTCCTGGCTCTTCCTAGGTCTGAATTCCCCTTCCCCAAAATTATACTGTGAGGGGCTGGAGAGCGACAGAATATAGTTAACATCACTTGCTCTTGAAGATCCAGCTTGGGGTTCAGTGGAGGGAAGACTTTGGGGACAAGTGGCTGCTGTCAGGTGGAGGGAAATTTGCATGCAGGCTTCCTCTTTTCATTCCAGACAGCCATCGGTGGCACTAGTACAGCAGGTGGCCACCTTTCCCCCGCTTCAGCATCCTTCAGAATTGCTTTCTCAGCCTTTAGTGCTGTGCGGACAGTTCAAGTTGTCAAGTCAGCAAGTCAGCCTGGGGCAGGAGCAGAGCCGGTGTGAGACTGCCTAGCTTTGATGGGAAAGAGGATGAAGCTAGGTTTAGAAGTATAGAGGAATAGGTCTGTGAGTCCCAAGCCGGGGAGGGTGCGTCTCTGTTCCATGTTGGATGTGAACAGTGGTAAGCATAATAGCCACTCTTTCTCCAAGGACTCTGCGATCTGTGATATGCCTGAGTGACAGTGTCAAATTCCACCAATAGCCCTGAAAGCAAGAGAGGTTCAGTTTTGACACAGCATGTGTCACAGATGGAGCTATTGAGGCCCAGACATAAAGGGACCTACCCAAAGTCACACAGCCAGTGCCGAAAGGGCTAGATTGGAAACTAGGCAGAGGATTCTAAAGTGTCTGTCCTTCTCCCCCCACCCAGAGCCTCCAATTCTAAGACTAAGACTGCACTGTGGTGTGTGTCTGAGATCACAACACTTGGACACAGAAGCAGGAAGACTGCAAGTCTGAGGCTTGCTTGGGCTACAGCGAAAGCCTACTTTAACAGTCACAACAAAAACGAGTAACAATAGCAGCTGCGCAGTGCTTTCCATATGCCAGCCACTGTCTTCAGTGACTCCCGCCAGTATATTTATTTATTCTGAGCAACAATGCTATGAGATGGTTGCCACAGCAGGGTACAGATGAGAGAATTGAAGTTGTGTCCGTTCACCAAATCTGCTCCTAGAGACAGGGAGCAGATGGATGTGTGGATCAGATGTTAAAGCCCGTGCTCACTCTCAACTCAGTATAGAGACTGAGTTGCAGAAATTGTGGACCTGGAAGGAGAAACCCCTCACTGGCTTTCTCCTGAACATTTAGGTGGCTAGACCTGGTAAACGTCCGTCTGCCTCTTGTTTGGGGTAAGGATCTCAGAGTACCTCTCCTCTGACCCCCACCAACTTTTCCTCTCCCATTTGTTATTCAGGAGGAGCTTAGACCTGGAGAATGCTGTGGCCAAGGAAATCTAATCTCCTCATGTTCAGACCAGGAAGCTGTTTCCCATGTTAGGGGAATGGGAATTAGGGCCCCATCAACCTCCCAAACCATCTTCTTGCCTGTGTGTTGGCTTCCAAAATCATCCTCCAATCTCTCCCAGCCCTATGGCTCTGCTTCCTGATTCTTTTTCTCCAGCTGCCCAGCAGCCAAGTTCTCCACTGTATCTTCATCTTTAATTCTTTGATGCACCTGGAGCTTGCGGTCAGCAGCTGTCCTGACCACCCGAAACATCCCCTCCCGCGAGCTGCTCATGGTAGTAGCAGTCACTAACACACAAGAATGTACTCGTTGCTTTGAGGAGAGAGCATTCTGGCCTCACCTCAAAGACCACGCTTTCCAGCTGAAGAATGGTAAACCCTACCCTGGAGACAAGCTTGGCCTCATCTTTGATGTTTGAGCCCTGGATAAATTCCTCAGCCTCACTGAACTTCAGCTCCCTCATCTCTATAGTGGGAACAAAAACAAAATCAACTAACTAAATAATCAACCAAATATATGTTGCTATGCCAATGAACAACTAGGAGGAATCAGTTATGAGAATAGATGACCATCTCAGAGAACTGTGTGGAACAGACAGATGCATTCAAAAGAATTTAGCTTCCCCCATATACACGCCCCCCCCCCCCCCCAGCCTCAGTGCTATGGCTGGAACTCAGGGCTTTGTGCACGAGGAACAAGCAATGAACTGCACTCCGAGCTGTATCACCTGTAGAAAGTAGTAGCTTTGCTTCCCACATCTGTGTGATCTTAGGCAAGTCAATGAATCTCAGTTTCTGAGCTAAGAGGCAAGATGTACAAATACTCTTCCAATGATATTTTTACAAGGAAACAATGAGATAATGAATGTAAAATTCCATGCATGGTGTCTGGCAGATGGCAGGAAATAAAAAAATATGTTTTCCTGCTCCACCTAACTCTATACAGAGAGATGAAACTATTTGCCCCCAAACATATCTAAGTGCACAAAACTATGTGTTTATAACATTGATATTCCACAGATGTGTCCAGAGAGAGAAAGAGAAGGAACATTCTTCAACCATTCATTTTTTTCTGAGGCAAACCAGATAACTAGACAAATCTTGACACCCAAACTAGTCAAGAGCATTATAAGAAAGGAAGATCTCAGGTACTTTCATCTTGTATACATAGACAGAAAGTCCAAAGCCAAACTATTAGGAGACAGAATTGGAAAACATGTTGAAGAAAAACTCACCATGAAGGAGTGAGGCATATCCCAGGATGCCAAGAAAAGGGGTTTGTTCTTTGGAAAGATCAACAAAATCGGCAAATTTCTAGTAAGACTGACAAAGGAAAAAAGAGAGAAGTCACAAATTACCAATGTCAGAAGTGTAGCAGGAGACATGGATACTGACCCTGTAGATATCTAGAGAAAAAATAATAATAAAAACATCATCTAGAGCTCTCCACAGATGTGGAGCAAGTAGTTTAGATAGTCTAATAACTAAGAGATTGAATTTGAAATACAAACCTATCCCCAAATGGATCTCTAAGCCTCATTAGTTTCACTGGACAGTGTTACTAAAGAGTTTAAAGGACACTCGCCACAAAGCTCCACATAATCTTTTCCAGAAAGTGGAAGTGGGAAAAGAGACTCATTGTATGAGACTGACAAGACACCAAAACTGAACGAAACCAATATACAAGCAGAAAACCACAGAGCAATGGGAAGAGATGGAAAAATCCCAAACAACTGGAAGCCAACAGTATATAAAGGGAATTTACACATCACAATGGAAAGGAGTTCATTCCAGGAATGCAAGGCTGGTTTAATACTTAGAAACTAACCCATGTAAGTCTCCAAATTGGTGGGCTAAGAAAAAAGCCACACAGATTCATCAGTAGATACAGCAAAAGCATCCAACAGTCTTCTTCAAAAGAATCCTAGAAATTCCAGTCAATGTAATAGACAAAACAAAGAACAGAGAAGAACAGACAAGACACACAGACTGGAGAGAAAAAAAGCATATTGCTTCTCACGTGCAGAGGCACAACTGTGTATAGAGAAAATCTCAAGGAATCTGAAAAATAAGGGGGGGGTTTCTTAGAATGAATAAATTCAGCAAAGTCACGGGATACAAAATCAATATTTAAAAAACCATTATATTTCTATATAATAGCAATGAGTATGTGAACATCAAAGTTAAAATGCAACACTGTGTCTATTTTCCACAAACAAAAATATGAAAGACCCAATATAATGCAGCCTGTGGAGCTTTTATGCTGAAAATCACAAAGTACAGATACAGAATGCAAAGAACCGAATAAGTGAAAAGACAGACTCAGGTGCACAAGGATTACAAGAGGCAACACAATATGGAGGCTGTCAGTCCTCTCAAAATGACACGCAGGCTTAATGCTGTGATTACCCAAACTTCAACATGGTTTTTATAGATAAAGGCAAGATATTCTAAATGTGTATGGAAAGTCAAAGAAATTAAACAAGACAATTTTGAAAAAGAACACAGTGGGAGAAATCTCTGCACCTGCTTTTAAGACTCATTACATAGCGACTGTAATTAAGACTGTGGTACTTGGGGAGTGAGAGCCAGAGAAAAACAGTGAACCCAGAAAGAAATCCATAGACGTGTGCCCCACAGCCTACTGCCAAAGGTACAGACAGCAGCAGCCTGCTGGAGGGAAGAATTTTGAACAAATGAAGCCGAAGCAGTTTGGCAGTCACTGGCACAACAGTTAAGTCTCAACCCAAACCTCGCAAAAAAAATTAACTGAAAAAGAATCAGAAGTTTAAGTATAAAAACAAAACTAGATAATATAGAAAGAAATGTAGGCAAAAATCTTCCAGAGCTAGGCACTGGTAAAGAATTCTTAGCCATGGTATCAAAAACATTATCTGTGAAAGAGAATACAATGGATAAATTAGACTCTGTCAAATTAAACACTCACTCTTCAAAGAAAACAGATGAAAAGACAAAGTACAGATTGGAAAAGTATTTGCAAACCATGTATCTGACTAGGACTCATATCTAGAATATATAAAGAGCTCAAGACTCAACAGTAAAACAAGACAAGACAAGAGAAAACAAAACAAACAACCCAATTAGAGAACGGGCAAAAGAACACGAAGACACATTTCACCAAAGAGGATATACAGATGGCAAATAAGCACATGAAAAGTTAGTCAACATCATTAATGCAAATTAATGCAAATTAAAACCACAATGAGATATCACTGCATAGCTAGCCAATGACTAAAATTTAAAAATTAGTGACAAGACAAAATGCAGAGAAACCAATGCTTTCGTACACTGCTGCTAGAGACAGAAATGTCACTCCGCAAAAAGTTTGGCTGTTTCTTATAAAATGAAACGTGTGACCACCTCATGACCCAGCAACTGCATTCTTAGACACTTATCTCAAGGAATTTAATACTAATTTTCACAGAGAAAAAAATCGTACGTGAGTGTCTTCAGCAACTTCCTCTATTCTAGTCCCAAACTGGAAATGGTTCAGATGTGACTACTTAAACAAACTGTGGTACATCCATACCAAAGAAAACTACTCAGCAATAAAAAGGGAAACCACTACGTAGAATAGCTTTACTCAAGGCCCAGGGGAGCTCGCTGAATGAAGATGCTGGTCCCACATGGTTGAATACAACATGACAGGGTTACGCAACATTCTTGAAGTGAGGAAGTTATAGAAACAGGGAGCAGATTAGTGGATGCCAGGGGTTAAGGAGTGGCTAGGAGGAGGGCCTTCGTGGTGCTGATCTGTTAATAACTTGATTGTGTCAATGTCAATATCATTGCTATGACACACACACACACACACACACACACACACACTATTCTATTTTTGCAGAATGTGATTGAGAGAAACTGGGCAAAAGGCACAGAAAATATCTTTGCTTAACTTCTTGCAGTTAATTACGTATAATTCTCTAATTACTACAGAATAAAACATGATTGAATAGATTAACAATCACATCTTGTCAATATATGAAAAAGGAAAAAAAAATTTTCATCATAACTGTGGTGGTTTGGATAAGAATGCCTCAGAGATTTGAATGCTTGGTCAGTAGCACTATGAGGAGGTGTGGCCTTGTTGAAGTAGGTGTGACCTTGTTGGGGGAAAAGTATCACTGGGACTGTGAGGTTTCAAGTGCTAAAGCCATTTCATTCTCTCTCTCTCTCTCTCTCTCTCTCTCTCTCTCTCTCTCTCTCTCTCTCTCTCTCTCTGCTGATTCACACATAGAACTCTCAGGTTCTTCTCCAGCATCATAACTGCCTGGATGACCCCATGCTTCCTATCATGATGATAATGGACTTAACCTCTGAACCTGTAGCCAGCCCTAGTTAAATGTTTTCCTTTGTGAGAGTTGCAGTGGCCATGGTGTGTCTTCATAGAAATAGAAACCATAACTAAGACAATGACCAAGTGAATTTTAATCTAGAAATTCAGGGGAGTCAAACAATAAAACACATCATTTAGACTAGGGATGCAGCTCATGGGGTAGAATGTTTTGTCTACCATACACAAGGCACGGAGTTCCATTGCCAAACTGCAAACAATGATATCCACTTAATCTACCTTCCTCTCTCCCTACCCCATGTATGTGCGTGCATGCGTGTGTGCGTGAGAGAGAGAGAGAGATAAGAGAACAAAACAACCAAGGAATCATATAATCATATAAATTATTTAAAACATGTGCAAACATTCTAAAAAATTCAAGTCTTCATGATTCTTAAAACTCTCAACAAACAATATATAGCTAAGGAGGAAAATTTGAAAGCCTTTATATGATGAGACTGTTTTTATTTCACAATTTTATTTCCTTGTAATCCAAAGAAATAAAGGGTTAAGAAAGAAGAAATAAAATTGCTTTTATTGGAATTTGATGACTATGTACATAGAAAGGCTAATGGCTCTTGATTTATGGCAAAAAATGATATTGTATTGGGGACTTTGAAATAATAATGTTGCTGGATTAATTAGACAGCCATGTGAGGGGAAAGTCTTCATTTTGACCCTTATCTTAGATCATACTAATTTGCTGATAAAGTACAGAGATAAACATAAAAGGCATAGCAAAAGCTTTCAGGAGAATGAGAAGCGGAAAGAGAGGATCTGATTAAGGGGTCCAAAGCTACAGTTTGATGGGAGAAAGTTCTGGAATGGTATGGCAGAGTGGGGTGACTATAACCAATAAGAAGGCATCATACACATTGAAATAAATACAGCAGTATTTGCTGTGCTTCCCCGCCAAGTGAGGATAAATGTTTGAGCTAATGGATATACTAACTACTCTAATTTGAGCATTATACATTTGGACACTGAGCATTCTGTCACCCAGATTTGTATGATAATTATATGTTAATTACAAATAAAGTTAAGAGGAACAGAAAGAAGAAAATTCGGAATTAGTACCTTCGGATGAATGCAGACTTCATAAACAAAGTAGGAAAAAGTGATGAAGGAAAACTTTGATAACCAAAAGGGGCTCATGACCCTCCATCTTTAGCTGATGAGCTATAGACCATGTGTGGCTTCGATGGGAGCTACAATCAGTTTTCCTTAAGGGTATTGCTGCTGGTGGTGCGTGGCCCTACGCTCAGGAGTAAATGGGCAGTATAGCTCGAGTACATGGCTTCTTTTAAAATGAGGACATGATGTTTGGGGGAGTAAGCAGGTGGTGATTAATCTGAGAGGGCTTGGGTTAAATATGATCAAATACATTGCATGGCATTCTCAAAGAATTAGTAAAATATTAAAACACAACAAAAGAACTTTAGTTTCTCAAAAGGCTGTGTTAAAAGAGGGGTTTTGTTGCTTGTTTTTGAGCTGGGCATAGTGGCAGATGCCTATAAATGGAGCACTCAGTTGTCAGAGGCAGAAAGATCGTGAGTTCCAAACTGGCATGATGTACACAGTGAGAGCCTGTGTCACAAAGGAGGGGAGAGGGGAGAGGAGAGAGAAAGCAACTGATAGGATAGGGCAAATATTTATAGTAGATAATGTAATTCGGAATATTATCAGCAATCCAACGGGAAAATGGGCAAAGGATTTTGATACTTCACAAGAAAGTGAATATCCACGTGGCCAATGAGCAGAGTTAAAAAGTGCTCCACCCAGTCTGGGGGTTCCTCAGAAAACTGGGCACGTCCCTTCCAAAATATCCTACTATACCACTCCTGGGCATATACCCAGAGGATTCCCCAGCATGTAATAAGGATACATGTTCCACTATGTTCATAGCAGCCTTATTTATAATATCCAGAAGCTGGAAAGAACCCAGATGTCCCTCAGCAGAGGAATGGATACAGAAAATGTGGTATATTTACACAATGGAGTACTACTCAGCTATTAAAAACAGTGAATTCATGAAATTCATAGGCAAATGGATGGAACTAGAAAGTGTCGTCCTGAGTGAGGTAACCCAGTCACAAAAGAACCCACATGGTATGCACTCACTAATAAGTGGATATTAGCCCAGAAGCTCGGAATACCCAAGATACAACTCACAAACCACATGAAGCTCAAGATGAAGGAAGACTAAATTGTGGGTGCTTCAGTTTTTCTGAGAAAGGGAACAAAAAACTCACAGGAGGAAATATGGAGTCAAAGTGTGGAGCAGAGACTGAAGGAAAGGCCACCCAGAGACTGTCCCTACCTGGGGATTCATCCTGTAAACAGTCACCAAACCTTGACGCTATCGTGGATGACAAGAAGTGCATACCGAAAGGAGCCTGTTATGGTTGTCTCCTGAGGGGCCCTGCCAGAGCCTTACAGATACAGAGGCAGATGCTAGCAGCTAACCATTGGACTGAGCATGGGGTCCCCAATGGAGGAGTTGGAGGGAGGACTGGAGGAGCTGAAGGGGCTTACAGCCCCATGGGAAGAACAATGATGTCGGCCACCCAGATGCCCCAGAACTCCCAGGGACTAAACTATCAACCAAGGGGCACACATGGTTCCAGCCAAATATGTGGCAGAGGAATGCCTTGTCGGGCATCAGTGGCAGGAGTGGTCCTTGGTCTGGTGAAGGCTCAATAGATGCCCCAACAAAGGAAAATTGGGCGGGGGGGGGGGGAGGTGGGAGTGGGGCATATACTTGGAGGCAGGGGTGGGAGGAGGGGTTGGGGGTTTTCTGAGAGTGGGGAAACGGGGAAAGGGTATAACATTTGAAATGTAAATGAAGATTATATTCAATAAAAATTAACAAAAATTTAAAAAAAGTACTCCATCTAAGTAATCAAATGGAAAAGGCAAGGGCTCATCATAGCCGCGCTTAGCTTATAATAATCCCAGCATTCAGGAGGCAGAAACAGGCCAATCACTGTAACTTTGAATCCAGCCTGATCTAAAGAGTAAATTCCAGGCCAGGCAGGGATGCATAATGAGACCTTGTCCCAAACAAATAACAACAAACAGGAAAATAAAAGTCAAAACCATAGCGCAATGGTTTTGTATGGCAAACCCACTACAACACGTACAATGAAAGAATGTATTGAGCATGTATGCATGTGGGGGAGAGCGGCGGCAACACTCCAACGTGGCCACGGGACAATACACTGGGCCAGCTCGTTGGGGAAAACCTTGCTGCAATATCTGTCTCTGCATTTCTGCATCCAACCAACTGAGGATGGAAAATATTTGGTGGTGGTGGTGGCGGCAGTGTGTTGCAGCTGTTCTGAACACAGGGAAGGTTTTTTTTTTTTTAAACCTATTATTATTCCCTAAACCATACAGTATAACTATCATACAGCATTCACATTGCAGCAGGTATTACATGTGATCAAGAGATGATGATGATGATGATGATGTGTGTGTGTGTGTGTGTGTGTAAAAGGAAGGATGTGTGAGGGTACTGTGCTACTTTACCATGAGGGACTTCATCATTAGAACATTTTGGCATCCGTGGGGTCCTGGAACCAATCCCTCAAGGATACTGAGGGACAACTGTATATGCCTATCCATGACCCAGCAATTCAATTTCTTCGAGTGGTCTTATATGTAATAGCCCAAACCCTTAAGTCCCCAAATGGTGGTTGCCTGGGCAACTGTGTGGATGTAGAAATGGAGATAGTGAAACGGGAGAGCAAGCACTCAGGGAAAAGGATGGTGGCGGGACTACGGCAGCAGGAGCATGGCAGAAGCCAACTGAGGGGGGAGGAGGAGGAGGAGGAGGAGGCAGAGCTCACAGGACTCTTAGCTGGATTGCATTTGGGAGGTGACAGAGAAGCCAGATCTTAGGCCAGGGCTTATGAGAGGACTACTCTTTCAGGAAAGAAACTAGAGATGGAGGTGGGGGTGGGGTAGGTGGGGAAAGAGTCCAGTTAGCTCTGCAGTAAGTTAGAGGTGTGGTGGGACCAGGCCAGAAGGTATCATTGCTTTTTTCTACCCCAACTCATTACCTTACGGTCACCGAGGGGAGAGGTGTTAATGGGCAAGTGCTGTGGCGAGTGGAGAAGCACCCACGAAGGCAGGGGGCACATGGTAAGGCTCACGAGTCACCAAGGTCAAGACTGGGTTCTCGATTCTGTAATCCTGAAGTCTACCTCTGCCTTCCGACCCACAGCCACAGTTCTGGCTTCTCTAGAAATTTTTATTTGGTTGGTTTTGTTTGTTCTTGACACAAAGTCTCATGGAGCTCAGGCTGTTTTGAAACTCACCGTACTCCTCCTGCCTCGCAGTCTTCTAAGTGCTGGAATTACAGGCATGTGTTACCACACCTAGCACAAGACTGGGCAGTCCTCCACCTCTGACCTTTTCTCAGAGTTACCATTGCCTGATGGCACCCTCCCCCTCCCTCCTCGTCTACACTGCAGTGGTGGATCAAAGAATGAGATCCACCACCACCCCCCCTCTGAAAGAGAGATTTTCTAGCATACATTTCAATGGAAAAGTAGAACCTTCCACGTGGAGACTGGGAAACTGAGGCCTACAGATGGGAAGAACGTGTTGAAATTAACAGCAGAATCTAGCAAAGTGGGACTGTAGGAGGGGAACAGAGAAGGAAAGGAAAAAAAAAAACAGAGAAGAAAGGGAAAGAAAGAGACAGCAAGCAAATAGTAGGGGCTGGCCTCCTGCTCCTGTAGGGCTCGCAGGAGCCAAGCCCACAGCCCTGTGGAAGGCAGAGATGGGTGGCCTCAGAAATCCTTACCTGCCAAACCCCATCAGCCCTCAGAGGCCCAAACCAGAACTGAGCAGTCGATCTAAACAGAAAACAAACAGAACAAAATGAAAACACGCTGCCTGTGTCCCCCCCCCCCAACCCCCGCTGCGGCTCTGCGCATTCATTGGCCCCCTGGAGGCCACTGGGAAAGCAAGGCACAGCTTTTGTAACCCTCCTCTCTCTCCGTGCCCCCCCCAACCCCCAGCCACCCCCCACTAAGAGCCATAGACTCTGCTCTGTTCAAGATGCCATAGCAGAGGAAGGGGGGAAGGCTCTTGAGGCCTGAGGGGGGCTGCGAGGGCTAGGGGGTGTTCCCTGTCCTTGGTCTGGCACAAATGCATTAAGGCTGGTGGGGTCCTGAGGGTGGGAAGCCTGAGACAGGCCTCTACCCCGCCCCTTCCCCCAACACACACAGACACACACACACACACTCACACACACACAGACACACACACACACACTCACACACACACTGGGCCTGAGATTCCTAAACAGCCCAAGACTGCCCTGGGTGTGGCTCGGGGTGAGAGGCAGGCAGGAGGCCTGGGGAGGGGCTTATGGAGTGCATGTTAATGGGCAGCGTTCCTTTCTTTATCCACTGGGCTCTGGAGCCAAAAACTACGCAGAAGTTCTGTTCACGCTGTAAATTTATTGTCGCTGATAGATGATACAGGGAAAACTAATATTTGTCTTGCTCTTTGCAATGACCAAACCTCCTCCACTCTCCCACAAATTCATTGCACCCTACAGTGGGTGCTGAGATGAATTCTTTTACAAACGAGGATGCTGAAGCTTTCAGAGATAAGTTGGTGTGGGAAGAGGCTGGTCCTGAGGCTGCAGGAACTGGTTGTCAGGCTCTCAACATGTAACCTGGACAGTTGATGTTGAGGCTCAGACAAGAGCATGTGGTCAATTAAGATGTGTTACTAAGCTTACAGTGATACAGATTACAAATACAGGCTCTGCAGCCAGACTGCCTAGGTTCAAAGCAGACCTTCACCCACTTACTGTGTGGTCTTGACGGAGTTCGTTATTTCCACTGTGCTCCAGGTTCCTCATCGATATAATGGGGATTCTGATAGTAAATATCTCATCCGGTTTGGCAGACTATGTCTGTTATTCGAAGCAGAGTACCTGGCACATGACAAGTCTCAAATATTAGCTCCTGCTGTCCCCTCTCCCTATTGTGGTTACTTGCTGAGCACTAGGAATCAATGAGCAAAGGCAGCTATGGCGCCTTTCCTGCCCAAGCTTTGAGGAGTCAGGGGAGGAGAGCATTAACCACAAAGGAATGTAGCAAAAGTAGAATTGCAGCGGTGAGGCGTGGCGTGCTGCATGCCCCTGGGAGAGGTTCACAGTGCCACAAGCACTCACCACTGAGAAACAGGTCTTCACTGAGAAGACACAGGAAGGAGTCAACCGGCAGGAAAAGGGAACGAATATCATCATCAGAGCACAGTGTGTGCAAAGGCCTAGCTGTAACAAGGACCAGGGAGGGAACTTAGCACAAAATATGGGGGCGGTGGCGGGGGGGGGGGGGGAAGCAACCACAAGCCAAGAACAAAATGGAAATGGGACGATTTTAAGGACGGTGGCGGCATTCTATGACTAGCAAAAGGTTATCAATGGCCTGATGGGAATTGTACCTATGTGGAAGGCCAAGGCAATTGGCCACGCTCTGAGTTCAAGGTCAGCAGGGGCAACTAATTGAGACCATATCTTAAAAGAAGATTAAAAACAAGGCTGATGGTGTATGTACTTCAGGAGTACAGTGTTTGTCTCGCAAGCACACAGACCTTTATTTTAAACAAAAATCAGGGCTACCTCTAACTTAGGTCTTAGAAGGGGGGGGGGGGAAGGACAGACATATCAGAAAGGGTGGGTAGCATTTAGGTTTCAGTCTTAGACTTGCTGTCGGCCGTATTGGACAAGTCCCTTCACATTATAGGCTTCATTTAGGAGTTTATTTAGGAGTTTATTTAGGGTTGGCTGAAGCTTGACCCCAACCCCTATTCTGTCTTCCCTTCTCTTATATAACTTGTGCCTCCAACATATGGGGATAGAACATCCAGCTTCTTCTGCTGTTAGTTAGAGCCCAAGTTATCTCTCCCTGCTTTTCTTGCACCCATGCATGGATTATCTCTGAGGGTTTTAGGGTCTCATGGCGTGGCAGTTATGCAGGCCTGGCCCAGAGAGGCACGGGAACCCCCACAGAGGCAGGCTGCTGGCTGCACTGGGAAGCTCAGAACCACAGGCAGCTGGGAGAGGCTGCCCCCGCCAGGATGATGGAGTGGGTGTGACATAAATTTCTCAGGACAGGCAGCAAAAAAACATTTACAGCCCCTCCTTGCTGAGTCTGGTTCCAATCAGGCCCCTGGTCGGCCAGCTCCCTGCACCCGCCACACTGGGCTAGCTCCTCCATAAGCCAGAGTCGTTGGATGCTTTTGTTGTCTTCATTCATTTTTCCCTACTGTTTAAGAAACGTATATAAAAATACACACACACACACACACACACCTACTTTCCCACTGGGTCTCTGTGTATCCTTATGAGTGTATACATACACACTTCTCTCTATACTCTATACACACATGTGACCCCAGGGTTTTGTGTACCCACAGACTAACAGATACACTTGTATGCCCTTCCTCGGACACAATTGCACCCTTGAGCGTGGCCCTGGGTGGGCTGAGGAACTGGCCGCCAGCTGTGGCCATCATCCATTTGGATTATTCACCTAAGGACCCTGGAAGTGCCTCTCTTTGGGAACATCTTCAGGCCTCTTCTCCCCGGGCTCCTCTCCTCAGCCCCTAGCTACCATGGCAACATAGGAAGACACAGGAATGCCTCCCCCACAGCTGCATTAGGCTCTGTCCTGGCTCTGAGGAGGCGCTGAGGGAAGCTGAGGCTGACTATGGGTACTTCATAGGGTAGCCGAGACAGGCACTGCCACCCAAATCCCACACAGCCCAGTGACCCAGAGACCGCAGGCAAGGCCTGCTTCAGCTTGGTGTGACCCTCTTTCTCTAATATTCCACCCCGTTCCTACCCTTAGCCCAGGCCACCAAATGTCCCCCTGGGCCACCCAAGAAGTATCTGTTTCTCCTGATATGAGCTGAACAAATTTTTTCCTTTCACGGACTTCCCTTGCCTAGCCTGAATCCTCAAGCCATTTGCTCCACTCGGAGAAGCCCTCTTGTTTATTCCAAACTCGCATGTCCAGTTGTTTCTCAGCAGGCCCAGCTGCTTTCTGCAGCCAGTGTGTCAAATGCACAGGAAGGCTGGGTGTTGGTAGTGAAGGAATGGTTACCCACAACACAGCTTGGTAAGAGTCTGAAATTTTTGCTCCTTTTGTCTCTTAGAACAATGACATTGGTGGCCTTTAAGGAATCGTAAGACAAGTTGCTTTCTGTGTGGCAAGGAATCATCTCCCCTCCTAGGACCAGAGGCAGTATTATGCAGTGGAAACATTGGCCTGGGAAGCCGGGCTAGGGTGAAATTCACTGTTTGTCACTGGTATGAACTTTGGCACTTAAACTTAATCTATTGATGAATGAGTGTCCTCTAAAAAAATAGTTGAACATGCCCAGACCATAATCCCTTGTAAGTCAGCAGTGCGTGCTACAGCCCTAGGAAGAGAGTCAGAGGAAGAACGGGGCTGCTGCGCTGCTCTCCCTTTCTCATCTTGCACCTTGTGAGGTGGTTCCATCAGAGCTGCTGCTGTTGAGATTCATTCTTCCTCTGACTCCAGAGCTCATGTTGAGACATTCTTCCATGCTGGGCAGATGATAAGGATGGAGGATGGGAGGGTGAATGTTTTGAAAAATGTGACACTCTAGAGCAGGGGTTCTCAACCTTCCTAATGCTGCGACCCTTTAATACAACTCCTCATGTTGTGGTGACCTCCAACCATAAAAGTATTTCATTGCCATTTCACAACCATAATTTTGCTACTGTTATGAATAATAATGTCTGATATGTTGGATATCTGATCTGTGACTCCAAAGGGTCAGAGATCTCAACCTACAAGGAAACCAAACAGACTAGCTGGTGGTCAAGGTCTGGCCACACATTGGCTCCAGAATAGCTTGCAGGACAACTTTATGAGGCAGAAAATCCAGCAACCAACCCTGGGAGCAGTGGTAGAAAAGTGGCTGGGACGGTTTTGAGGGGAGGCAAGTCCATCTCTCTTGTCCAGGAAGCCTTAGAGCCTTAGCGCCTCTGGCCACAGAATGTTCTCAAGTTCCTGGCTAGGGAGCCTCAGAGAAGCACTCTGGGGTGTGGAAGCTGCAGAGCCTGGGGAAAAGGCACGGCTCTGTAGAAATAGACCTGGTTGCTTGGAAGGGGAGTGAGCTCTGTGTCTGAGATGGTATGTATGAAAATGGTACCCCATACCCAGAAGGAAAGCTTGGGGAGACGTTAGACCTTCCTCATACAGTAGGGGCTCCCAGGCTGCTATGGTCAAGAAAGGGCTCTGTGAAGCATCTTTCTGAATTGGCAGGTCCCTTGGTACACCAGGCCCTTTGATGAGAGTAGGTTTGTCATGGTGTTTGCCAAGCTGTTGGTGGGCATGCAAGCCTTAAGTTTGCACAGGACCTGGAGCATGTAGAGTCCCAGCATCCTAACTGGCTCATTAGCTTCCAAAACCAAAATGCTACTTCGGGAGCAGCTTTAGGACTGTCGTGAGATAGGTCTCCAGATTTCTCAGTTTGCAGAGAAAGATTCTGGTGGCCAGAGAAAGGAAGACCCTACCTAGGTCACACACCCAGCTAGAGGATAATCCAGCACCAGACCCCAGACCTCTCTTCAGGTTTCTCTTGTCCCTTAACGGGCTGGCAAGCACAGTTGCCTCAAGTGTCATATGATATGATGTTCATCTTCTGGCCTCCAGGACATCTCCCAGCACCGTTGATCCCTTGTCCCTTCTGTGTTTATTCTGACCATAAAGGTCACTCTTTAGAACAAGATTTGGAAACAGTGACCCAATATGGGGAGGGTGTGGCATGGGGCAGCAGCTGGGCATTCCTACTTAAAGGCTGTGCTGATCCTTAGGTATGAGACTCACGGACACCGGGGGCTGATCACACGGGCATGTAGATGATCAGCACTGGACGCAGTGAAGCAGCAGGAGGCTGAGCTAGGAAAAGATCCAGTAGGAGTCCCTCCAGCTTTGGGCCAATGCCAGGAGTTCAGCTCTCTCTGCAGTATGTTGCTGCCTGTGGGTTAGAGTGGGAAAAAAAGCACAGTTGTCCTTTAGGACCTCGAGTGACTACTAAAGCCTGGGCATATTCCATCCTCTCCTGTAAAATGGTGTACTATTTGCATATAAGACCCACATACTTAAAAAACGTCCTGATATTACTCATAATATCCAAACACATGTAAGACAATTGTTTAGACTGTATTGCCGGGGACAGTGTTTGTGCATGTTCAGTACAGATACAAGTGTTTATCCTGAATATTTTCAACCTAACTGTGGATGGAACCTGTAGATGGAGAAAAGGAGCTGAATCTTTGTGATAGTAGCATTAGAACGGATTCGTGGGGACTCCACGGGGGATTCATGATAGATGGGATTCTCCTATCCCATCCCTGCTGCCATCTCCCTGAGATCCGGTTAGGAACAAAGCCAACACACTGGCACCCTTTGCGACTGCGGGTAAGGAGAGTGGAGGGGTGTGTCCTAAGCCATTGTAATACAACCGAGAATTAGACTTAATAACTAGTTACTTTCCTTCTAGTTTTTCTATTTGAATATTTATAGTTTGTAAAAAGTAATCAGGGTCATATATGATTCCATCTCCATATTTTAACATTACACCATGGACAGTTTCTGTATCACTATATAGCCTTCAAAAAATTCTCACTAGTTGTAGATTATTTTATTTATTTTTTATGTGAGACAGGGTGTCCCAGGCTGGTCTTGAGTTCAAGATCCTCCTGCCTCAGCCTCACAATATACCTAGCTTGACCTGGCTTCCAACAGTTCTGCTGGTTTGTACTACCACACCTGGCAAGGTGATTTTATGTATTCAGTTTACTAATGTTGAAATTTTAGCTTATGATTTTTAAATGAATATCTTTACATGTATTTTAATTCAAACGTGGGCCTCTTTTGCTACACCGAAGATTTAACCCAGGGGTCAAGTGCTTTACTTTACATACTGAAGTGCATCCCCAGTCTTTTTACTCTCCTCTTTCATCTTAAGACTGCCTCTCACTATGTTGCCCAGGGTAACCTGGAACTCCCTCAGTAGCGCAGGCAGGCCTTGAACTTGCAAACCTCCCGCCACAGTCTCTGAGTAACCGAGATTACAGGCATGCACCCCAGACCTAGCTGCACAGAATTTTTTTAGCGTAGAGTCCTGTAAAGGTAATTAATGGGTCAGAGTGTGTATCTGCTTTTAAAGGCTTTGGCATTTCCAGATTGCCAAGTTATACTTCCGCCAGCAGCATGTGAGGTTGCTTATGGCCTTGCAACCTGGGCTGTTATTTTTAATGTTTCCTAAATTGACACATAAATTTACATTCGTTATATTCCTCTTGGCTGTAGCTAGGAACGGGACTTTGGAATACCAGCCAGTAAGCTGCTGCTGAGTGAGTTGAGTCTGTCAGGTTAAAGGGTAGTGCAGCTAAACCTACCTGCTAAAGGAACAGGAACAAAGGGCAATGATGAGGTCATGTGGCCACTGTAAGAAACAGAGACCAAAAAAAAAAAAAAAAAAAAAAAAAAAAAAAAAAACCCTGGCTACGGGAATGAGGCCCAGGGGAATGTGATTGCCAATCCCTGTAGTTGTCCAAAAAGCCTCCCCCAAATATGTGTGGAGTCCCCCAGCCTGGCCAGACAGGAATAATTCTGATGTAAATCGGGCTTTGGAAATGCAAATGTAAATTGCGGGCTGGCTGGATTGACATGGCTTCTGAACACTGGAGGCCTGGGTGGATGGCTCTCCGGGGAACCTGTCTGAAAAGGAATCCCAGGAGCTTGCAGAGAGAGAGAGAGAGAGAGAGAGAGAGAGAGAGAGAGAGAGAGAGAGAGAGAGAGAGGATGTGGCATCCATACTGCCGGAGAGCAGCTGGGCCAGCCAAGCCACAGAAGGCCACTGGGAAAGAATGTGGCAAGGGAGAATTGGTAGGAGTCACTGCTCAGGGCATCATGGCTCCCCACTAGGGCAGGAACCATGAAGATCTCCAGGGACTGGGGACAGGAGAGGGGGAGGCGAGGGGGGGGCTCCACTTCAGGGTGCAAATTCTCAGTCTAGAAACCCAAAGGCTAAGAAGCTAGCCTGGGAGGCTTGTGAATGAGGGAGAATGGGCATGGTGCCCTCGCATGCAGATTAATGTTGCTCTGTTCCCCGACTGAGTACCAAGTGTTTATTAGGCTGCAAGATGGGCATTGACAGCTCTCGTTTTACACAGGGAAACTGGAGCAGAGGTTAGGAAAATGGGGTGCTCAGTGATACCCAGTAATTGTTGCTAGAAGCTGACTCCAGAGCTCCTATATTTGAGACCCTCTCATACTATTCCCTTGGAATAGCTGGTGGCAAGTTTCCCTCACTGTACTCCAGTACTCCAGTGGGGACTTTCTTGGCTTGAGGCTTCTGAAAGGACGTAGCCTAAAGGATATCAAGTAATTGTCTATAAGAAAATCCAGAGGCAAGAAAACAGCAACCAATAGTTTAAATAGCAACAAGAAGGACTCAGGGGAGACCCCTTGACTTTGGAATAACTTTGATGAGCAACCAAAGAAGAACAGTATGTCTTCCCTTGATATTCTGAGCAGTTGTTCTATCCCATACCCTTTCTGTCTCCATATCCTGTCATATCCAAAGTCTTTCTGTGCTTATACCTCACAGACGGGGCTGCCCAGCAGCAGAAGGCTCTGAAATTCTGGGTTACCCAGAATAATTGAGATCTAGGTGAAGCCGGGAATAACATCAATCCTTGTCTTCTACATCCTTCTCCAATTCTGCCTGATGGGTTGGTCACTGGACATGATGGCCCTTCTCACTACGCCAGAGTGTATTAGAGTAGTATCACAAATAAATAAATAAACAGACAAACAAACAAACGAGTTAGGCTGGAGTACAGGGTTAGGCAGAAAGAAAATTGGACTTGGGTCACATCCAACATCCCAACAACCCACTGTGCTACTGGGGTTCTTGTGATTCTCGCTATAGTTCTGAACCTTGCTTTATGGCTATAAACTTGAAGACTAGAATTTTACTTGATATATTGGGTGACTTGTTTGGCCAATAATGAGGCGAAGCCTGGTGCTAAACACCTGGGAAGATAGGTGAACAGAAGACCTAAACCCTGGCCCCAAGGAGTTTCTGGTTCACTGGTCCATGTAGGACTGTTCCTGTAGAGAAAGAACTACATACCAAGTACTAGCCAGGACCCTGAGCAAGGTCTCAGCTGTAGGTGGCTCCCAGCTTTGACCCACACGTGTGCAATGTTCAAAGTCTGTGGATCACTCTTCACACATCATGTCATACCATGCCATGCTATGCTCACACCAGCAATGGAAATGTCACCCACTAGTCTAGACTCTTCATACTGCAGATGGGGAAATGGGGGCCATATCTGTTAAATGCCTCCCCCCTGCCCTGTGAGGCAGATGGGAAGTGGCAGTGGCAATCAGACCCCAGGGCTCAGAGCTCATGGGGTGTCTTTCTACCTAGGTCCTCTAATACCCGCACCCTGCATAATCCCATCATTTTTTCTCTTTAGATACAGTCATAGCCATAGCCAAGGTGTCCCTGCTACTTCTGCCCAGCCATGCTCTAGTTTTTCTCACCCATGCCTAGCTGTTTTTTAAGAACTCATGTAATCCCACAAGGGTTGCAGGAACCAGTGCCCTCAAATGAACACTTTTTATGTCCCTCTTCAATGAATATACCTTCAAGACACATGGGATAAAACATTGCACCACATTTCTGGCTACATTCCTATATGGTCAAAGTGTCAAGAGAGGAGTTACCTGCATCCAGAGAGATGTAGAGTTATCATGAGCTTGTGCATATGAAGAAGGCTGTTGTTCAAATACTGGGCTTGGGGTGGCTAGTCATCTGTTGATCAGTAAATCATGGAGGGTCCAGTAGAGGCCCATGTGCTAGATTGGGGATACTTCTCCATTCTCCTGGCCTTGGGAAAGGAATTCCTGCTGAACTCCCTCTTCTTGGTCTACACGAAGCTGTTTTCAGTGTGTGACAACAGAGAAGCAGTAAAGGAAAGGAAAGAAGGATGACAAGGACTATGCCCAGGCAGTTCCATAGTTGATCTAATTTATTCCTTACATCTACTGAAAGGGCAGGGATAGAGTTCATTCCTGTTCTAACAGATGAAGGCCACTGAAGCTGGTTGTCTTAGGGTTTCCATTGCTGTGAACAGACACCATGACCAAGGCAACTCTTGTAAAGGACAACATTTAATTGGAGCTGGCTTAAAGACTCAGAAGTTCAGTCCATTAGCATCAAGGTGGGAGCATGGCAGCATCCAGGCAGGCACAGCACTGGCATTACTGAGAGTTCTACATCTTGTTCTGAAGGCAAACAGGAGAGTACTGGCTTTCAGGCAGCTAGAGTGAGGGTCTTAAAGGCTACGCCCACAGTGATACACCTACTCCAACAAGGCCACACCTTCTAATAGTGACACTCCCTGAGACAAGCATATTCAAACCACCACACTTGTGAATCCAAAAGGAGCTAACCCAGAGCAGGTCCTCCATTGAGCAAGGACAGGAATGACACTCTCAGGACTCTGTGAGGAGGCCTTGTTCCTTTCTCTATATCACAGCGCGCTCAAGGGGGCTGGGAGACCAGGATCGATCGGAAAGCCACTGACAACAACAGGGACAGCCAAGGTCAGGCTGGACCAGGTGCCCACCGGCTGCTTCCTCACAGCTCCTTATCCAGCTGCATGCTGCTTCCGTTCACAGAGTGAGGTTCAGCAGGAACTCCGCCACACTTCCCAGACAAGTCAAGGAGGCAAAAGAGGCCAGTGACCTCTGCTCCTAGAAAAGCCCCTCCTAGATACAGGCTGTCCCCTGGGCTCCCTCACACGGCTCCTCTAGGGGCTGTGCCAAGCCTCTTCTGCAGGGGGTTTCCAGAGGTCTGGGGGAAATTCCGAAGGGTGAGGACACAGCATTTCTCTTCCACTTCACTCCAGCACCCTTCATGAACGCTGTTCAACCACATTCAGCTACAGCCCCTCTTTGGAGCCAGGGCATATAAGCAGGTCTGGGCATGCGCATAAACAAGCATACTCTGTTAAGTGATCAGCTCCTTTCATCAGGAGCTCGTATCCTCTTGAGATCCTGTTTACTTGCCACAGAGTCACACCTCATACTACCTTGAATGTGTGTCAGGGTCACAGTGATGCCGGCTGGCAAGCAATATAGGACAAGGACAGGCCCGATGTCCTTTACTCCTTGCTTTCTCCCTCTCAGACACAGTTGCCTTCCTTTTCTGAAAGAGTACCCTTCTCAGTCCTCCCCTAGTACCCCCTGCCCCTCACACACCACTCCAGGTCCACAAAGAAATCAAGCCAAGAACTGAGTTGGATGTTATGTGAAGTAGAAACTTAAAGGTTTTTTTTTTTTTTTAATGGTGGATGATGTTTTGCTGGGGCAGACATATGAAGGAACGTTTCACTGAAGCTGACTGACACAGGAGAGAGGATGTTCGGCTAAAGCAAGCTTGTGAAAGGACGTGTGATGAAATATTCTTCACTAATGACACACATGTATTGGTCTGCCTTACACTGCACAGTTGAGCTCCATTTGTCAGGACTCCATAGAGAGAAAGGCACACACACACACACACACACACACACAACTTCTGGTGGTGTGCTGCAATTTCTTGCCACTTCCACAGACTCTGGCTGATTGGCAGAGTGATATCAGCTGAGAGAGAGAGACAGGGGCTGAGGTGAGACCCGTGGAGGACACGTGATGTTTGAAGGGAGTGTAAATAGGACTCACGGCCAGTGACGGAGGCTAGGCTCGTAGAGCTAGCTGTGCAGTGCTTGTGGGTCTTGCATCTTTGCTGATCTTTGCTTACCTGAGAAAGGCACAGCCAAGAACTTCTTGCATTCCCATGGCCCCCTCCTCTTGACTCCTGTCGATTTGGCTGAAGCCTGCCTGACTCTGCTAGGTACTACCACCACTGCTGATTGGTGTTTGCTATCGTGACTATACCGAACTGGATTGCTGGTGAATCTGTTAAGTGAGAGTCGATCGAGTTGCCGCTGTTGACCTGTGAACTGAACTGAACTGCCGATTTCTAGATGACACAGATGGGAGGGAGTTGCTCCCAAGAACCTTTCTAAACAGGTCCACTTCCCTGTATCCTTTCTTTTCTGCTACCTCTGGTGGGCGGTGGGCTACAAGGGAGGTTAAAGCGTTTAAGATCCATCATTAAAAATAGGTTTCGAAAAAAATAAAGTTACTTATATGTGTGGCCAGAGACCCAGAGAGGCCAGGAGCAACTATTTTATTTGGTAGATACGTTCTAGAACAGTGTTTTAGGAGCAGTAGGCTAACCTGGTCCTCTCAGCTGAGTGCCATGAACCCAGGCAAGAAGTTAAGAAAAGTATATCAGGGAAGTCCATCTGGAGGTAGAACAGCTCTGTGGCTGAGAACGGATTGCAGGCAGACAGACTTCCATGAAACATGGGACAGTTAGCTAATATGATTTTGCCTTGTTTCCCTCATCTGTAAAATGGGCGATGATAGTCATTTACAGCATTGGGAAGTTTTGTTGTTTGTTTTGAGGAAGGGAATCTCTAGTTATGTTAGTCCTCAACCTCCTAAATGGTGACGTTATAAGTGCACCACCATCTCCGGCTTGTCCCACTTTGACCAGTGATGTTACCTTTGGTAACCTCAGGGGCCACTATGAATCAAGCCAGTGGCCTTTGACACTACACGGTGCCTACTAGGAAACAATTTGCTGCTCACTAAGCCGGCCTCCAAGTTGTCCTAAGTGAGCAGAAAGCTCTCAGTAGACACCCCATTCCCACTCCTGCTCTGCTCACACACTGCTGCCCCCAGGGAGCCCGTAGCTTTGTATATGTGTCCCGAGCAAGCCACGCTGAAGTCCTTGGTGATAGTTCTGAAAAGCAGAGTCTATGGTGGAGTAAATCCTCCCCATTGCTGCTAAGGAGTGGAAAGGTTAGAAGGCAAAGAGGAGGTAGGGCCGTGCTCACCTTCTGTCTCTGGCTGGCAGTGGCCTTTGCTTAGTCCACTACAGTAACAACAGCATGAAGGCAGGTTCGGAAGGGTTTTGTTTTGTTTTTTTTTTCTGTATTCCCTGTCCTTAGATTAGTGCTGGCTCATAGTAAGGTGTTTTAATACAGGTTAAATGAACGAATGAAGGAAGGAGTAAATTTGTCTAAGGTTTCCTTGAGCTTTGACTGCAAATCTCAAATATACAAAGAACAAGTATGGTCTCAGGCAAGGAGCTTCTTTCTTGTCCCTGGGGACAGAGTGGTGACTGTGGAGAAAGGCACAGGGGGTTTGTGAGCTCTGGTGGCCCTAGGACCAGGGCAGAAGTTCACAGCTGCAGGCCAGAGAAGCCTCCAGCTTGTCTGCCCTCGCTCAGTGGGCTGTATTGGCTGCTGGTGGAGGTGGCTGCCCAAGGTCTTTTGGCTGGAACACAACTCCCACTCCCTCACCCGGCCCCGCCCATCAAGGAAGCTGCAGTGTTGGCTCAGAGAGAGGAGTCAGGCAGGGAATCCCGGCCCCTCCCGGCTCTAGACTGGATCCAGAAGGGCCTGGCATGCTTCTAATATTGAGCAGCAAATTCAATCAGGCAGATGAGAATTCCTATTATTTTAATATATTTAGAAGAGAGTTTAAGGTGGATTTTGTTCCATGCTGTATATTTTTACAACATGAGGTCAGGCCACTTTGATAAATGCTGTAATGGAAGCAAGAGGGGGCCTTGGGAAAGGGTAAGAGACGGAGCAGAAAAAGGGAGGGGGTGGTGGAGAGAGAGACAGGAACAGAGACAGGGAGACAATCATAGGGATGGAGAAAGGCAGGAAGGGAAGGGGAAAGAGGGAGACCACATGCATGTGTATCTACAGCTTGTCTTTTGCACATATGTCCACGACTCCATGTGTGTCTCTGCGTCTGTTTGTTGTTTGAGTAGACAAATCCATTTGGGGATAAATAGGATGATTTTCCCACCTGCAGGAAGCGAGGCGGCCAAAGGCTGATTGGGGCCGCTTTACTCCACTGCTCTCAGAGGCCCTGGGCTAGGACTCAGATTGCTCCTGAGGCCAGCCAGCAAGGCTTTGCTTAGAAATGGAGATGCAGGCTTGCTGCCAGAAAGGCAGGGCCAGTCCAGAGAGCCTGAAAGGCCTGTGCCTCAAGTAATCCTTGCCAGGAGAGGGGCCCTGGACCCCAGAGGCCATGCTGTCTCACTCATTGTGAACCGCCTTTCTGTGGTGGGCTACATGGGAGCAAGAAGATGCTGGAGCCCAGGCACTCACATGGGAAAGTCCTCAAGTCTGGAGTTGGGGGGGGGAGTGACGGTGGCGGTGGCAGCAGCGGTGGCAGCGGCGCCGGCGGCGGAGGTGGTGGTAGTGGTGGTTAAGAAGATCTTCAGAGAACCTTGTAAGTCCAGAAATATTTGGCTAGAAGCTTAGGTAATGGAATGGGGTTCCCAGTTTCTGGAAGACTTTCTAAGGCTCAGAGTCCCTGGGAAGAACCTAAGCTGTTGATGCTGACACTGAAATTCCCTTGGCTCAACTTGTGTCTGCCTAGTGACCTGGAGCACCACTGAGTTCAGGCCCCTGAAGGTCAGTGTGCCACTCACCTGGCTATGAGCATGTGCCCTGCCAAGGGCACAGGGGGGGGCATCTGGCTCCACTTCATTTCTCTTGCAGCTCCCCAGAATGTTCAAGAAGCTGAGCATGCCCCCCCCCCTTCTTCTAGGGAGGAACAGACAGAGCAACCTGTCTAAAGCCTGAGCCTCACTCCCGAGCCTCGTTAGGGAGCCAGCTCATAAGCGGGGACAGGTTTGTCCCCAAGATCTCTTTGGTCTAGCTTGGTGGCCTCCAACCCCCGCTCTGCTTTGGAGGAAGGCCAGAAAATGACCACATAAAGAATGAGTGAGCAAGGAGAAGAGAATGAGAGGAGGAAGGGAGGACAAAGGCCACATTGTTATCTCTTCCAAAAAAAATCCAGCCACGTCTTCAAAGCAGGATGCCTGGCCAGCCTTGTGGTTACTTCTAACTAGGAGTATAACCTTGGGCTAGGGTTGACAGCTTGGAAATACAGTGTCAGGGTTAGAAGAGGCCCTTTCTTTGCTTGGCAAGAGGTTCTGTGGCTTGTTCCCTCCCTCTCTGCTCCCTTACTGACCAGCCGCCCCCACCCCCAATCTCGCCTAAGCTCTGCTACTCTGTGCATGAGCCAGGAAACAGCCAGCTCTTAGCCTCCAGGACTGCTTTCTCTGAGTATATATACCAGGCCCAAAGAAGAGGACACACCAATTTTACCAGCTCTCTTCTCTGTCAATAAGCTGCTGAGTGCCTGTTAGAGGTACTGGGCTATTCCAGAGGGGGACTTAGGTAGAGAAGGGGAGAACGTGCAAGGGACATTTCTCCAGGTAGTGGCAAAATTCAAGACTTGGGCCTGGAGTTCAATCCATGACCAGATACAGAGGACCTAATGAAGGTCTGGGTAGCCATGACAGTGACTATGGGCTAAATCACAGAGCTTGGTCCGGGAGTCAAGAACACAGCCTGTGGATAGGGACCATTGGCAGTAGGGAAGACTAGCTGGAGCTGCTTTTGAGACCATTCAGAAGTGCCCTTTGCTCCCTTGCCAGTGAGGCATGGATTGCAGATATGGCATCGCAGGTACCAGGTCAGTTGGAGTCCTATGAAACATGGCCTACATGAAACATGGCCTTGGGTTTCTACATAAGAGTGCTCCAGAGGCACTCTGGTGTCACATACCCGCAGCTAGGACCATTGGTTGCTTTCTGGAATCTGAGCAGCCCCCATATGAGAGGGAGAGCACATACCCAGGGTGTGCCAGGGTCTTATCTATGTGCTGACAGTCTGAGTGAGGCTGGGGGAACTGAGCCTTGTCTATGCCACTGTCAGTGATGTAGAAGACAGAACCCTTCACAAGTACTGATCCAACCCAACTCTAAGCTTACCTCTTCTTGCACACTTGTGCTCTAAGGGTGATTTCCCAAGTGTGGTGGGCCAGTCTGGAGTGGGGTGGATCTGCAGGCAGAAATCTGGACTTCAAACCAGACCATGCTTCCTGGAGACCCGACGACCTGATCTCCCAAGGTTTCTCATGACTGCCCCCTGAACTTATCTCCTTGCTTCCTGGGGCTAATAGCCATCTTGTCCTCCCCTCCCCCTCACTACCCTACTATCTTTCCTCTTATTCTCTAGCTCATAGGCAGTTTTAGCTGCAAGTCAACCTTCAGCCAGGCACCTTGCCACCTTCTAGATTTTTTACACTGGCCCCAACCACTTTCATCCTTTCTACTAAGAATTATCTTTCTGTCTCCTGCCAAGTTCTAGTTCAGTAGCACCAACGATCACCAAAATCTAATTGGCCTGGAAATAACTGCAGTTGCAGCCAGTTCCTTAGTATTCCCTGTCCCCTACGAGTCTGAGAAGAAAAGACTTCTATCCAAGTAGTGAAAGATGACTCTCAAGGTCTTTGTCTTTCCTGGCGTGTCTTCTCTTTGGGATGAAGAGTTTTGAACCCAAAAGCCCTGCCTGCCCCAGCTGTTAAAGACTCTGCTACTGCTGTGCAGCTGTGAGCAGTTGCTATCCCTCTCTGACCTTCCTGCTTTCTCAACAGTCCCTTGCTGAATTTGGACACTGGTGGGTCTTTTCAGCTCTGATGCCATCTCTTTGTGTGCATGGGCATCTTGCACATTACCACCCAACGTCCAAAAGCCAATGACACCTGTACATCTTCTGTGACTCTGGTGAGCTTTGTCCCTGAGGATAGATATTCCTTCGCACAGGCCTCAGGCCTGAGACAGTCGACTCCCAGAGGCTTCCATTCCTTCTTCCTGGCTCAGACTTCTCCCTGTGCATTCCTTCCTTCCCTGTCTGACTCCCCAGGCAGCCCACACTCCTTTTGTGAGCCCCTCCCTCCATCTGGCCCCATCTCTGTTCTTTGGGGCCTTCATCCCTGAAATTCTGGGCCCTGCTCAGGGATGCATGTGCTTCTCCTCCTCCTTCCTGGTGTTTCTCCAGCTGGGAATTCCTTTGGAAACAGCCTGGAAATCCTCCGGTCATTGGGAAGCACCAGTCCCTACCCTAGTGGCCCAGCTGTGGAGCCCAGGTCTGTGGCAGGTGTGTGTTGGCGTCTGGCTTTGGAGATTTATAACCTGTGGTAAGAAGGAGGGGCTGCCTTTGGAAGTGTTTTTTCTTTCTATCCTTAAACAAAAGGCCTATGACCAGGACCCCCCAAGGGAAGCAAACAAACAAGGAGGAAGCTACAGACCATCCTACCCCTCCTTATGACTGGCTCACTCCTATAGCTGTGACTCTAGCTTGCCTATTGTCACTCTGGTACGTATTTACTTATTTCTGCTGTAGTATTGGGAGTCATACCCGAAGCTATGTATTTGCTAGACAAGCACTACATCCGCAGGCCTTATTTGTGTCTGGTTTGGAGGCAGGGTCCCATTTAGAGTGTAGGCTCAGATGGAATTCACTACGTATTCTGCCTGGCCAGGAACCCAGGGCACTCTTTGTGCAGTAGCCTCTGAGCATTTGAGATTGCAGTCCTCCGTTAGCCCACTCCCTCCTATCAGTGACTACCATCTCTGCCATCACTTATCTCTCACATGTCACCTCCTGACTATCCCACCATCTTTCCTCTGGCCTCCTGTCCCCTACTATATAAGCATAGCAACCCTCCTCAGATGCAAAGCAGATTACCAACCACCCTGTTCTGCTCAACAGTCCTGAATGGGGCTCCCTGCACCCATGGCGTCAAGTGCTCCCCATGAATCTGTTACTGAAGGCTTGAAGTTTTTTCCAGCATCCTCTTTTGTCATTTCAGTGCAGGGACACACTTCCTGGAGGCCTGTGAGCTCTCTGTGGTCTCCAAAGCAAGAGGTTCGCTGAATGCCCTCCAGGTGCTTTAGATTGTACCCAGGTGCCCCTTTTCACCCTTCTTACATTAAAAGTAGTGCCACTATTTTCTCAGCAAGCTCTCCATTTTTCCTCATGTCTGCTATTTGGGTCCGAGCGTCAGCTGGCTGTCTCCATCATGTCCTGATAGTGCCCTACCTACCGTCTTCATCATCATCAGCCCAGAATGGAGTAGATTAGTCTCCTGACTGACAATTGCTTCTCCCATACCTCACTGAAACCCAATCAGGCCTGCTTCTCTCGCAGCTGATCACTAGAGGACCCAGTGCCCTCCCAGCTTTGGTGATGAAGGCGCCAAATCAAGCCCAAGCCCTCCTTGCTTTCCAAGGCAGCCATTTTCTGGCCGTGCTGAGCACTTAGCCTTCTCAGAATCTGACGGACAATGGGATCCTCCCCAGTTATTGCTTAAACTCCTGCCTCTGCCTGCAAGGCCTTGTCTGCTTTCTGCCTCTTCAGGATCCTTACAGGACTCCGCACCCCCCCCCCCCCAGGAACCTCTCCCTCTGGACAAATTAACTTTCTGGCCAGGTTTGGCAGTTATGGTTAGAAGTCTTTGGAATAAGGGTACCTGGGTACAGGCTCCCAGCTTTTGTCATTTTTTTTTTCATTTTGTTACAGTGCTGAATATGGCATCCAGGGTCTCAAATATGCTACATAATTTTTCTTGGCCTGAGTAAATCCTCAGCCCTGGCGTCCCTGTTCTAACATTTGGTTCTTATGGAGACAGTTTCGTCACCTGTAAAATAGAGATGGTTACTTACAGTAACTGCCTCTCATAGCCTCAGTAATGATAAAATAAACGAGCTTGCACGTGGTGCTTAGGGTACTACTTGTCATGAGAAAGTGTTGTGATGGTCTTATTGGTGCTGGCACTAGTGGTATGACCTCTTTTGTAGATGCCTTAGTTCATTTTCTGTTGCTGTAATAGATCACCAAAGACTGAATCTTTTACACAGGGAAGAAGTTTCTTGTGATTCATGGTTCTAGCATCTGGGAAATGGAAGAGCATGGTACTGGGGAGGATCTGGCTGTTTCAAAAGTAGAACAAGTGGGCATGTGCCCAGCATTGAGGAAAGGAGACACCTTGCTTTGTAACTGCCCACTTTTGGAACTTACTTGAAAACTCCCTCTCACTCTGATCAGACACCCTTAAGCTAGTCATGATAACTCATGCTCATGGCCCAAACATCACCTTCTAGGCCCTGTCTCCTCATACTACTGCATTGGGACCAATGCGTGGATTCTGGGGACTGGGGGGAATGGGGCACATTCAAGCCACAATTGATTTGATGAGTCCTCCTGAGTGGGAACAGAGCCAGACTCCTTTTGTCACCTACACATACTTAGAACCAAGGCTGCATATCCTCAGCCACTTGAGTCCCTGCAGATCTCTCTGCCGGAAGGAAATGGTTTCTCCCCCTTTCTGTACACAAGGCCTAGAGAGATGGCCATCCCACTGCCACCTCCAGGCCTCCGTGTAGCTGGACGCTCCTGAGCATAGGAGTGCTAGAGACAGATTAGAGGGAAGGGAGCAGAGTGAAGTCCCCGAGCCCTTGGGAAAGGCAAGCCCAGCTGAAGAAGCAGATGAAAGCAGATGAGAGCGTGTGGCTTGGCTGAAGAACAGCACAGGGTGTGGCGAGGGACAGGGACACTGGAGTCAAGGATTCCAGCAGAGAAAACAAGCTGAAGAGGGGGTGGCCAGAGAGTCCTGTGGTGGGACAGCACTACTCAGGGAAGAGGGTCCTTGAGATCCCCTGATACCCTGGCCTCTCCATGAGGCTTCCCTTCCTACCGACTCAGAGAAGACTCCAGTGGCTTTCCAAGGTGGGCAGTTCTGTGTGGCCCGGTGGGGGTTGGGGTGCTGAGTACCCCTAGTTGTTTGAAGCTGAGCCATGCTGGGAGCAGTTCAGGGCCAGTTTTTTTTTTTGTTTTTTTGTTTTTTTTTTTTTGCAGCCCTGCCTGGAGAGAGGGAGTGCATCACCTGCAAGTCCCTGACAGGGCTTATAGGTTGAGGACAACCCCCCCCCCCTTTCCCTCCATTGGCTCCTTCCTTCCTCCCCCACTCCCAGCTTCAAACCATTGTTTTCAGACCATAGACCTCTGCCCTCTCCTCCTGGGTACTAAGGGGCAACTCAAGGGCATGGAGAGGCCGGGAGGAAATATTGAAAATGGCCTCTCCATCCTCCCCTCAGATCCGGCTTCGTGGTCCTTGGGCCAAGATAAATAAAGCAAGCAAGGGAGAGGCCTCTGCATACTCAGCGCAAATGGCTAAGAGCTGAGGGTGGCTAGACGGCCCTCTCATGGGGGTGGGCTGCATTCGAGCCTACTCAAGGCCACTGTGGTCACTTTGCAACACTTCTGGAGGAATGTGGGATAATACAGCATGAGGAGCAAAGCCTTCTTTTTCTGGGAGTGATCTGGAGGGGAGATAGGGAATCTAAGAGGAAGGGGAAACCTGGGGATGTGGAGGGCAGGTGACTCAGAGCTAAAGACCCAGCTCACTATCTTTTCATCTATGAACTACCAAGGGCTCTGGCTCCACATTTTGAGGCTAGAGAGTCAGAGGGTCCTCTGGGTATGGAGGTTCCTCTGGGTATGGAGCCTACAGGTTCTAAGGCCAAGGCAGAGAGTCCTCTGGAGACTTTGGCTGGGCACCTTAAACCCTAACCCTGGAGGGTGCTCAGACTGTGCTTGCAACATCATAGGCTAGCAGAAAGAGGCCAGGTTGTGAAGGGCACAGATGTGAGTTCCAGTCTAGCCTCAGGACTACACTGATTTCTCACCCTGTGCAAATCCCTGGCTTTTCTCAGCTTTGCCACCCTCAGCTCTGAGCCCTGCCTTGCCTTTCATATTGCTTAGGCAATTCTCCTGCTTTCTGTACTCTTCTATATGTCTACCCCATTCAGCGCCAGGAGTCCACTCCTGGGTCTGTTTTGTCTCTTGCTCCTTTTAAAACTTCACCAGAGCAAGGGATGCCCTGCAAACGACCATACCACAGTGGCAAGAGCCAAAGAAAAAAAGGAGCCTGGGGGTTGAAGATCAGGAGAACTGAGGTCTAGCTCCAACTCTTCAACTCATTCTTCAAGTTGTCTGACCTCTTTGTGCTTCTGTTTTTCCATCTATGATATAAAATGGAGGTTCCAATTCTTGCATCCCAGGGCTATTGGGGAGTTTGTGAATGTTAATAGCAATAGGATCCTAGAAAGAATGTTTTGGCTTGAGGACCTGGAATTTAACCTTTCTGCTTGGTTCCGTTCCATGGCAGCCGAGGACACATGGAACATGCAGAAACCCCAATCCCAATTGCTGTCACTCAGCTGTTTCCCTTTGGTTAGCTGCCAAGATCACCAACTCCTTACAGTTCGATGCTTTGCCTCAGTTCTCGGTGAACAGAATTACTCCACGGGTTCTGAATCTTCACTTTGGAAATCCTTTGTTTTTACCCCAAATGCTCCTTACTGCAGTTCCTGCTCAGGTCTCTACAGCTTCAACACCTCATAGCCTGGTGTCTCTTTCCTCTATCCATCCCTCCTGACCTGTCCTCAAAAGACAGAGTAGATAAGAAGGCAAATGGTGGCTTCAGGTTTGACCATATACAACACCCCTTGGGTAGGGTCTCCATTCCAGAAGGCCTTGACTGGCCCGCGCCCCCAGTCTCACCCTCATTCACCAGGCCCCACCGCACCAGTTGGAATACTTGTGGTCTCTCATGGTGCATTGGAACTAGGGTGCCAGCCGTGACTCTAATCCCCCCTGGCAGCCTCATGGCACTGATAAGCCCCAAGTTTATGACAGGGGAAAAATGAAACCCATATTATTACCCAACCAGGGTCCAGCCTCCACCCCACAGAGCCAGGGATACCCCACAGCAGGCAGTGGGAGCCCTGGCTGCCTCTTGGGACACAGGGGTGGCCAGTGGCATAATGCTAGTCCATAGCACAGCACTGGGAAGGGGGCAGCTCCCTGGTGAGTTTGAGGTTAAAGGGGACTCTTTCTCCAGGAATCTACAGTCAAATTGCTGAACTGTTCACAGTGACCTGGAGATGATGTTTGGAAATCTGATTTGTGATAACATAATGTTCCTTTTAAGTAATGCTGGCTGGAGAGGGAAGGAGGAAAAAACGACCAAGAAAAACAACCTTATTGAGGTTTAAAAGGGGACGCTGTCGTGGCCGCCTCCTTAATCTCCCAAATCATTTTCCTCTCTTCCCCCTCCTCCTCCTGCCCCAGACCTGCTTTTGTTTATAACAATCTCTTGGAAAGAAGATTGAAAGTGAAATCTGTTTCCTTGCTTTTATATATATATATATATATATATATATATATATATATATATACACACACACATACATACATACACATGTTTAAAGGGGAAAGAAAGCACTCTCTCCCCAGTCCTGCGTCTCCTTCCCTGAGTGTTATGGGTAATTGGAGGGCTGCCTGTTCTGGGCTCAGAGGTTAGCATGGGCTCTCAGGTGCCCACTCATCACCCTGTCACCAAAGATTCATTAAGGCAGGAAAGGAGACTGGGGGTGGGAAACTGGAAAAGGCCGTCAATAGTGACTCCAGGTACTATTAATATAGTAAACGGGGGCCAGTAGTTTGCTATCTCAGGAACAGAATAAATCCAGCACAAAGGGACAAGATTAGACTCTAGGCAAGACTTCCACATTCATCGCCTAATACCTAGTGTTTGAACTATTAGAGAAAGTCTGTGCTGTATCCTCCAGTGAATGAGTGACCTACTCCCCCACACTTATCTGGGCTAGGGCTTACTTTGTGACACAGGGAGGGTTAAGACAAAACATCTGTGTCAGAGCAGGAGAGGCTGGGTGGCAGCTGATGGGACCTCCCACTGAGGAGGAGGAGCCTGTGTAGAAGGATGAACTCAGTTCAGGGAGGATGCTGTGTAAGGAGGAAGCTTCACACCTAGCAACCCTAGCAACGGCCACCTTAGCAGTTGTCCCACAGTCCCATCCCAAGCCTCTTCCCTGCCGGGACCGGTGCCTGACATCTCAAGTGGCGCCTCATAGACCACTCATTGCACATCATTCTGGGCTTTTGGCCCAGCCCAAAGCTAGTCAGCAGGCCTAGCAAAGCAGGATGGGGCAGGCTGACAGGAGGAAGCCCAGAAAGCCACCATGCTGCTAGTATGGCCGCCTGCCAGGCTGAGGTGGATTCCTCTGACCTAGCTTCTCAGGAACATCCATTCTTTGGGCCTCAGTGCGGGGATCCCTGCCTGCTGGAGGCTGTGCTACAGAGCATGAACAGAGAGGGCTTTCTGGGGTGATTTTCAGGAGGCCTTGCGCCCCCTGCCCCATCTAGGGCATGTTTTTACTATCAGAAATATCAGACGTTTCAACTCAAATTAAAGTCAGGTTAAATGTCTCTACAGCAGAAATTCCACATGGTTCCAGATGGAGGGGGTGACTCCAGCTCAGCCTCCTGACTCTCCCTCCCTTCCTCCCTCCTTCCCAAAGAACTGAACAAAAGCGTCCACTTTAAGTGTGTTAGACCATTCAGTGAGTGCAATTGTCTCAGTTTACACACAGGAAAACTGAGGCCAGAGTGAAGAATGGCCTCTGGCAGCAAGTAAGTGGCAGAGCTAGGGTGACCTTTGTGTCCTGGTGTCTGCTCCACAGGGACACCTGCATAGTTTTGTTTCTGCCTTTTCTTTCCCTACAGCACTCCACAGTAGCCCTGTCAGACTTGGAGCCCCTCTTGACCCTAAAAATAGCAAAATCGCCATTGCAAGTGTCTTAGCAGCTCTGATACTGAGACAAGAACTGAAAAGCACTTCCCATAACAAGCCTATAGAAGTCACGTGACATTGCTTACCATGAACAGCACATAAAAAGTTGAGCATGGTGGCAGAGACCTACTATCTAAGCACTTGGAAGGCTGAGACAGGAGGCTCACCATAAGTTTGATGCAGCCCAAGAAACTTAATAAGACCCTATCTTTTTTTTAAAAAGCCATAAAACCAAAGCCTTTTCCCGACTCTTCTCTGATTTTTTTCCTGACTCCTCTCTGATCTTTCACCAGAGACTCAAAGGAGAGCAATGTTTTCTAATTTGTTCATCCATTTGCTGACTGGAGTCAAGGCTTGGCTGTCTCTGCTAGATCGTGTCACCTCTGTTGCTATCCCGACTCTACTGAACTTGACTGCTGGTGTTTCCGTGACATATTTGTGAGTGGGTTGAATTGCCCGCTGCTAACCTGTGTACTGAACTGTTGATTTCCAGACATGGCAGGTGGGAGTTGCTCCAAAGAACCTTTCTAAAGAGGTCCACTTCCCCTGTATTCTTTCTTCTCTTCTACTATCTCTGGTGGGTGGTGGGCTACAAGGGAGGTTAAAGGTTTAAGAACTATCGTTAAAATAGGATTTGAAAAAAAATGAAAGTTACGTCCATTCTATTTGTTCATTTACAACATAGGAATTTGAACTCAGAACTTTGTGCAAGCTATGAAACTTGGTTTTTATAGCAGACACTGAAATTTTCTCAGAAAACCATGTCTCCTAGCTATGAATCTCAGTCAGTGTCACAGGCTTTGCCAGAAGGGCATTCTGTTTTAGATTGATTGATTTGTGTAGTCATGTGACCCTGGCTGAACCAATAGAAACCCTCATTACAAAATAAAATGAAAACATAATAGCCAGGGCAGGTGATACAGGCCTGTAATTTCATCTGCACAGGAGACTGAGGCCAGAGAATTACAGGTTCCTGTCTAGTCTGGGCAACAGAGTGGGTTCAAAGCCAGCCTGGGTAACTTAGTGAAACCCTATGTCACACTAAAAAGTTAAAAAAAAAAAGTTGTACTGGAGATGTGGCTTACTTATTAGAGTGCTTACCTAACATGAATGAAACAGAAAACATGGTGTTGATTCTCAGTACCACATGAACCAGTTGTGGTTGTGCATGCCTGGAACCCCAACGCCTGGGAGAGGAAAGTGGGAGGGATTCAGTGTCACCTTAGCTACATAGTGAGTTCCAGGTCAGGTCAGTGTTGTCTCAAAAAGAGAGACAGAGAGAAAGAAAGAAAGAAAGAAAGAAAGAAAGAAAGAAAGAAAGAAAGAAAGAAAGAAAGAAAGAAAGAAAGAGAGAGAGAGAGAGAGAGAAAGAGAGAGAAAGAGGGAGAGAGAGAGAGAGAGAGAGAGAGAGAGAGAGAGGAAGGACGAAGGAAGGAAGGAAGGAAGAGAGAGAGGAAGGAGAGAAAGAAAGAGTAAATGAAAAAGGAAAAGGAAAAGAAAAAGAAAAAACCAACAACCAACAAACCAACAAACCAATGAACAAAAAATCCAAGACAAAACCAAAACAACAACAATTAAAAAAATGTTCGAAGCCTTTGGTTCACTCTCCAGTAAATCTGCCTCCCAGGAAAAAAGAAAACATAGATATACAAGGAAAGAGTCATTAGAAAGGGAACAGGTAGAAGACATAAACCTGGACTTGCAGGCTCGGTGGGGAAACCTGCCTAAGGATGCAGCACACTTTGTTTGAACCTGGCACTTAGCGTTCATTCACCGGCTACCATTACACAAGCGTGTGTTGGTGAAGGATTGGCAGTTTTGCTGTGCAGAGATCAGTGCTTATTCACATAGACTAAGATGGTTATGTCATCACTAAGACACACGGCTGACCATGGCACATATATGTCGCTGGCTGAAACATCACTACTACTGAAACCACCTGACTACTTCTCACTTAGGTGAACTAATCCAACCTTTTTTTTCCCCTTGCATTTCTTCCATTTGCAACTGAAAGAGTTCTCCTTGTGTAAGAAGGATTGGAGTTTTCCTATATCATTGAGTGTTACATCTGGTAGGGATGGCGGGGTGGTGTCCAGTGGAGATCCAGGAAGAACGTGATGACTTGAATGAGTGCCTACAATAACCATGCCCTTAGTGGGCTGGCACACCTCTCACATGGCCTGCAGCATTGCCTGCTTCTGGGTGTGTACTTTTCTAACTCTTGAAGTGCATTCACAGTGCATGATGAGAGGGAAGTTCCTTGGAACTGGAAAAGCCATGACCTTCCGGCCAACTTAGTTGGCAGCCCTTGGGCTGTGGCTTGCCGAAGACTGTATCATCACTACAGATGTATTCAAGTTTACTCTTTCTACCTTAAATCACTGGAACAGCAGGAACAAGATTCCCATGGAGCTCTTGTTGGAAATACAATGGAATTAGAATTGTAGTATATCCAGGAGTCCTGGGAACTTGCAGCCAGCCATGAGTCTGACAACTGTTTTCCCACCACAAGGTCAAATCTGCCTCCCGGAAGCTAGCTCACTCCCAAGTCATAAGGCCTCGCGGATGAAAGGGAATTAGAGAAGCAATCTTGAACTTGACCCTGATAACTGAGACTACAGAGATGACCCACTAATTGTAGGTGGTTTCATCAATGTTCTGATGGGGAGCTGGAAGCACAGACAGGGATTATAACACTGAGATTCCCCTTGTCCACAGAGAGACTCAAATAGTGTGAAAGTAAAATGGTAGGCTAACTACACATAAAATGTGTCATCCCTAGACCTCAAGCCTTTAAGAATTATAGATACTATATCTTCAATTTTATCATAACCATTGTGAAATACCCTTGGCCACGAATGCAAAGAAAATGGAAATTTGTGTGAATTTGAAAAGACATCTTTTTTCAGACATTCAAGCACTCAGCAATGTATCAGTTACAAATTTCCTCTGCTCGATGGGTAATAGATATATTACACTGAGAACCAAGGTAACTTAAAACAGGAAGTAAGATATAAGAAGGAACAAGCAAAGAAAATGAGTTCATCTCTAATACAATGTATCAATTCTAGGCATGACTAGGGTAATGGCATTGGCCAGAGCAGAGGGAAAGGCATATTATGTTTCTTGCCTCGTTTGGAGAGAAAAGACGTACAGATTAATACTAAATGTTGGTAGAGAATGCATAAAGGCTGTATGAATAACCCCTTGAGGCTCCAAAATAAAAAGTATACTTTTTACAGATCACAGAGAATTAAATGAAACAAAGAAAATTTTGTCCATCTAACAAAGGAAAGCACCAGGAATAGAAGGAAAACAATAAGAAAGCAGTCTAAATTTAAACATGCCAAAGGAGATGGCCGGAATTAGTCCAAGCACATAAGCAATCACAATAAATGTGAATGTTTAATTGCCCTATTAAAAGACAAAGACTCTTAGATTAGGTCAAAAGCCAAGATGGCTCTATGCCATTTACAAGACACATATGTAAAACAAAATGACACAGAAAGATTGAAAATAAAAGAATTGAGAAAATATACTCAAGTGCCAACAAAGAGAAAGCAGATGTAACAATATTAATGCCAGACAAAACAAAACTCAAAGCAAAAACACCAAGAAGGATAGGAACATTTAATTGATATATGTATAAACCACACCAAAGATCTACTTACAACAAACCTTTACAACATAGGTTTAACACAGAGATCAGCAAATTTATAACAATGGTATAAAAACATGCCTGCCTCAGAAATTAGCACATCACGTGCCAGTTTCCTATAATAACTTCCTAAATAAATAAGAACACCAGGATTGAAATGATACAATTAGTAAGATTGAACATATGTGTGTTTTTGTGAACAGAAAAGGCACAGAGTTTTCCAATACACACCAAATACTTAGAAAAATTTATAATGCATCAAGTCACAATAGAAATTTTCAAAAATTCCTAGCTGGGCTTGGTAGCACATATCTATAATCCCAGCAATTCAGGAGGGTGATGCAGGAGGTTTGGAAGTTCAAAGCCAGCCTGGGCAACTTAATGAGTCTTTGTTTGAAAATGGAAGGTAAAAAGAGGACTAAGAGTCAGCTGTGGTGGCACATGGTTTTATTTTTATTTTTTCAGATGTACTTATTTGATTTTATGTGTATGGATATTTTACCTGTATGTATATATGTGTATCATATATGTGCCTGGTGCCCATAAAGGTTGAAAGAAGGGGGTCAGAACTTTTGGAATTAGTGTTACAGACAGCTGTGAGCCACCATGTGAGTTCTGGAAATCAAACTTGGGTCCTCTGTAAGAGAAACAAGCACTCGTCTGACCTGCCCCATAATATACAGCTTTAATTCAAGCACTTAGGAGGCTGGCACATGAAGGCATCTGTGAGGTCAGCCTGTATGCATAGTAGATTTTCAGGCCAAATAGAGCTACATACTAAGGTTCTGTCTTAAAAAAAAAAATCCCTAAAAATAATTTAAAAAGCGGGCCAAGGATATAGGTGACTGGTAGAGCACTTTCCTAACATATGAGCGGGAAGCTTTTGGTTCAGTCATCAGTCCTGAAGCAAGGAAGATTTCAAGATAACAAATATAGAGAGCCACAAGATAACTATAATCAAAATAAAATGTCAATATGTTAATGAAATATGGTTTGAAATGTATGCCTCTAGAAATAAAGCAAAAACTGGACTTTTAAATATTTTTGAGAATTTCACACACAAATATTATATTTACATCATTTCCACTTGTCTATCTCACTCATCCAACTCCTCTGTGCAATCCTTCAAATGTATGACCTCTTCTTTAATTATTCTTGCTTTACACACACACACACACACACACACACACACACACACACACACAATGTTAAGTTAATCTGGATAAAAGAGGAAATTACAAACTACTGAAAGTTCAAAAGCAATCATCTCTCCACATATTAAAAATGGGGTTTTGTTAATTTTGTTCTCAGAGAATGCACAGCATTAAATTCATTCATTAAAAATAAGAAGAGGGTCAAGAGACAACTTGGCAGGTAAAGTGCTTGCCATGTAAATCTGCCACCTGGGTGCTATCCAGCACCTCTGGCCTCCACATGTGTGCTGTGACATATGAATACCCTCCCCTGCATCATTCACAAACAGTAGTAGTAGTAGTAGTAGTAGTAGTAGTAGTAACAATTTTAGAATAAAATAATTAAAGAAGTCTAAAAGGGGAATTGGAAGATTTGTCAAAGATCTACCATTAAGAATTGTGGTACAACCCCTAAGGAAATCAAAGCAGTCATTAAAAGTCTCCTAACCCAAGAAAGCCCAGGGCCAGATGGTTTTAGTACAGAATTCTACCTATTTTAAGAGAAGAAACAATACTAATACTCTTCAAACTATTCCACAAAATAGAAACAGAAGGAACATTGCCAAACTCATTCTATGAGGTCACATTCACCCTGATACCCCAACCACACAAAACCTCAATAAAGAAAGAGAATTTCAGACCAGTTTCCCTTATGAACATTGATGCAAAAATCTTCAATGAAATAATCACAAACTAAATCCAAGAACACATCAAAAACATCATCTACCATGATCAAATAGGCTTCATCCCAGGGATGTAGGGGTGGTTCAATATACAAAATTTCATCAATGTAATCTACCATATAAACAAACTGAAAGAAAAAAATCACAGGATCTCTCTAGATCCTGAACAAGCCTTTGACAAAATCCAACACTCTTTCATGAAAAAAGTCTTGGAAAGATCAGGAATTCAAGGCCCATACCTAAATCCAATAAAGACAATATATAGCAAGCCAATAGCCAACATCAAACTAAATGGAGAGAAACTTAAAGCAATCCCACTAAATTCAGGGACAAAGCAAAGCTGTCCACTCTCTCCTCTTCAATACAGTACTTGAAGTTCTAGCTGCAGAAATAAGGCAACTAATGGATATCAGGGGATTGAAACTGTGAAGGAAGAAGTCTCAAATCATATGTTAGTATACATAAGTGACTCCCCCCACCAAAAATATCTACCAGAGAACTCCTACAGGTGATAAACACCTGCAGCAAAGTGGCTGGATACAAAATTAATTAAAAAAATAACAAAAAAACAGTAGCCCTACTTTATACAAAAGAGAAAGAAATCAAGGAAACAACACCCTTCACAATAGGCACAAATAATACAAAGTATCTTGGTGTAAGATTTGTATGACAAGAACTTCAAGTCTCTGAAGAAAGAAATTGAAGAGGATATCAGATGGAAAGATCTCCCATGCTCATGGATCAGTAGATTTAACATAGTAAAAATGACCATCTTACTAAAAGCATTCTACAGATTCAATGCAATTCCCATCAAAATTCAAACACAATTCTTTATAGGCCTTGAAAGAACAATTCATTCGGAAAGAAAGCTTGAAAGAAAGCTTCATTTAGCTTTTTTGTTTGTTTGTTTTTGGAGACAGGGTTTCTCTGTGTAGCCCTGGCTATGCTGGGACTCTCTCTGTAGACCAGGCTGGCCTGGAACTCAGAAATCCACCTGCCTCTGCCTCCCAAGTGCTGGGATTACAGGCGTCCGTCACCACCACCCAGCGAAAGAAAGCTTCATAATGAAAAACAAAAACAAAAACAACAACAACAAAAAAAAAAACCAGGATAGTTAATACAATAAAAGAACTTCTGGAGGTATCACCATTCCCTATTCCAAGCTGTACTACAGAGCCGAAGCAATAAAAACTGCATGGTACTGGTATAGAAATAGACAGGTGGATCAATGGAATCAGATTGCAGACCTAGAAGTAAACCCACAGAATTATGCATACCTGATTTTTAGCAACGAAGGCAAACCATACAATGGAGAAAAGAGAGTATGTTCAACAAATGGTGCTGGTCTAACTGGATGTTTGTATGTAGAAGAATACAAATAGATTCATATTTATCACCCTGCACAAAACTCAAGGCCAAGTAGATAATTAGCCATCAGGGAAATGCAAATCAAAATGGCCCGGAGATTCCACCTTACACCAATCAGAATGGCTAAGATCAAAGAGTCAAGCAATAGCAGACGCTGGCTGGTGAAAGATGTGGAGAAAGGGGAACACTCCTCCATTGCTAGTGGGATTGCAAACTGGTACAACCACTCTGGAAATCAGTCTGACAGTTCCTCAGAATGGACATAGATCTATCTCAGGAGCCACCAACATCATTCCTGGGCATATACCAAAAGAGGCCCCGCTATACCAGAGCGACATATAGTGCTCATAGAAGCACTATTCGTAATAGTCAGAAACTGGAAACAACACAGATGTCCCTCAACTGAAGAATGGATAAAGAAAATGAAGTTCATTTGTACAATGTAATACTTCCCAGCTATTAAAAACAAGGATATCATGAATTTTGCAGGCAAATAGATGGAACTAGAAAATATCATCCTGACTGAGGTAACCCAGACCCAAAAGACATGCATAGAACGTACTTACTTACAAGCGGATATTAGCTACAAAGTACAGAATACCCATGATACAACCCACAGACCCCAGGAAGCTAAATAACAAAGAAGAGCTAAGCAAGGATGCTCGAATCTCTCAGAGAAGTTGAAATACAACAGTCATCAGAGGTAGAAGGGGGAAGGGACCTGAGTAGGGACAGGATGGGGAAAAGAACAGAGGAAGAGGGGGCCCAGGATCAGGTGTGGGGAGAGATGAGAAGAGAGGGCCAGGGGAGTGAATGGAAATTGGCTGGCAGGTGGAGAGGGGGCATCACTAAGGTGTGCCAGAGGCCTGCAATAGGGGAGGCATACAAGAATCAATAGGGGGGTGACCTTAGCTGTGACTCACTACATTGGGGATATAGAACCCGAAGAAGCCACCTCCTATAGTCAGGCAGGAACCCCAGCAGAGCGATAGGTACGCCAATCCACCCACAAACATTAGAGCTAAAATTTATCCTGTCTACAAGAAATGCAGGGATGGGCAATGGAGCAGAGACTGAGGGAATGGCCAACCAATAACTGAACCTTCTTGAGACCCAGCCCATGGGCAAGCACCAGTCTCTGACACTATTAATGATACTCTGTTATGCTTGCAGACAGGAGCCCAGTATGGCTGTCCTCTGAGAGGCTCCACCCAGCAGCTGACAGATACAGATACCCACAGCCAAACAATGGATGGAGCTCTGGAATCTCGTGGAAGAATTGGGGGAAAGATTGCAGGACCGGGAGGGAATAGGAACTCCAGCTCCACTGGAAGGTGAACAGAGTCAAGTGGCCTGGACCCTTGGGGGCTCCCAGATACTGAATCACCAACCAAAGAGCATACATGGGATGGACCTAGGCCTCCCACACATATGTAACAGAGGTGCAGCTCAGTTTTCATGTGGATTCTCCAAGAATTGGTTCCGGGGGCAGGGTGGGGGTGAGGGGTGGGGTGGGGGGGGGGAGGTGGGGGTGGGGACTTATCCTGACTCTGTTGCCTGTCTGTGGAATCTGGTTCCCTAACTGGGCCACCTTGTCTGGCCTCAGAGAGAAAGGATGCACCTAGTTCTGCAGTGACTTGTTGTGTCAAGGGTGGAGTGAAATCGTGGGCAGGAGCTTTCCCCTTCTCAGAGGAGAAGGAAAGAGGGATATGGATGGAGGGGCTATGTGACAGGGGAGCTGCGATCAGCATGTAGAGTGAATAAGTAAATCAATTTTAAAAGAATTGTGGCTATAGCCTCTAAAATGGCCCGCAGTCCTCTCCAGCTCTTTATCCCGTTCATCTTGTTCTATTGCGTGTGGACTTTTTCTGTGTGCCTTATTTCTAGAAAGAGCAAAAGTGGTCCCTTTCACGATTATGCTGCAAAAAGAAAGTGACTTCATGCCAGATTCATGCCACTATGGTTTTCCTGTGCTGGCTCTGGTTAAGCAAGCGGTGTTGTGTCCTGAGTTGACCTATGGAAGGGCCCAAATGAAGCTGAGTCACTGAGCGTCCTCTGGCTAGTGTCCAGTTAGAGGCTGAGACCCTTGGTGGAGAAGCACAGGGTTAACTGAACCACGCTAATGGCCAAAGGGTGCACACAGAAGTGTGTCTAGCCCAACATGAACTCCTTAATGTCAGCAGCCCCGCCCAGACCTAGACTACACCTATGAGAGATGTCGAGTTAAAACTGCCTGCCAAGCCATGCCTACTTTCTTCACTATAGAAATTAATATCATGGCTGGGCCTCACAGTGAGTTCAAGGCTAGCCTGTGATACATAGTGATACTGTCAAAAACCAGAAATCAAAGCAAAACAAAAAACAGACCCATGAGATCTTGGCCATTTTTTGTTATTTTTATGTTTTCTTGCAATACTGGGGATTGAACCCAGGGCCTTGTGTATGCTAGTTAAGCACATTCTATTGAGGCACACTCCAATTCTCTGTTGTTTTAAACTACTAGAAGTTGGGATAATTTGCTATACAGCAATATCAAACCAATACAAATATAAGCAATGGATGCAGAAAAAAATGTTCTTTGTAGCAGGGATTGTTTGTAAGTATAGAAAAAGAGAGGCAGTTTTCTTTTATTTTTTTATTAGATACTTTCTTTATTTACACTTCAAATGTTATCCCCTTTCCTGGTTTCCTGGTTATCCCCTCTCCCTGCCTACCAACCCACCCATTCCTGCTTCCCTGACCTGGCGTTTCCCCTACACTGGGGCATCAAGACTTCTCAGGACCAAGAACTCCTCCCATTGATGTCTGACAAGTCCATCCTCTGCTACATATGCAGCTGGAGCCATGGGTCTCTCCATGTGTACTCTTTGGTTGGTGGTTTAGTCCCTGGGAGCTCTGGGAGTACAGGTTGGTTCATATTTTTGTTCCTCCTATGGGCTGCAAGCTCCTTCAGCTCCTTGGGTCCTTTCTCTAGCTCCTCCATTGGGAACCCTGTGCTCAGTCCAATGGTTGGCTAAGAGAGAGGCAGTTTTCTAACTCACAGTTAGAAGCCATCATGGCAGACAACAGTAGGTTACATAAGGAATATTACAAGCTAATGAGGTCAGTAAAAACACTTTAAATAAATAGCAATGGAATGTGATAGCACGATAACAGAATCACAACCATAAGGAACCAACCTGTAAAAACGCAACAATTTCTAAAAATAATTTATACTTCTCTACTTGCACTCTTCTAGGCTTTAAGTTATAGATTCATCCTCTATTATGCATGCAAATATACAGTGTGTATTAACTTACTCATGAGATACCTATATCGTGGAGAAAATTGAGAATAGAGGTTACCTATTCCTTGTTCTTAAGAAATGTCATTGGGCTCAACATTAGAAAAACCTATCAAGTCATTCACTACATTGACATTAAACCATACTTACACCATCATTTTAGTAGATTACTCAAACACATAAATTGGATACTTATTTCTCATTAAAATGAAACTCTTAGAATACTGGAGGAAACCAGAAACAGCAAACACCACACTTGGTAGTTAATTATTAGATGCCGTCTGTCTTCCCCAAACTCAAGAATAAGACCAAAGTGCTCCCCAGGACCACTCACCTCTGAGAACAAGGATGAGTACTGAAGATTCTACTGGAAGAAATGTAGTGTGAAATATAAATTATCATGTCTAAATATTGAAAAGTGGGCTCTAAATCATTATTGCCAGATGATGGTGTTTGCTACTTAGATCCAAAAGAAACAGAATTCATTAGAACTAGTGGAAATGCAGCTTGATTGCATCTATGAAGATAACAACCCGCAGACAATCCTTAAATATATGGACCTTAAGCAACACACTTCTAAATAACAATTATAGATTAAATAAGAAGTCTCAAGGGAAATTTAAAAGTGTTTTCAGCTGAATGAAAAGAAAAACATAACTTAAAAATTGTGAGATACAGTGAAACCCATAGAGGGCAATTTATAGGATTAAGCACTTATTGTTAAAAAGGAAAAAAATCTGAAACCTATCATCAAAGTTTCTACCTTAGTACACTAGGAAATAGGAAAGTCATTTAAGCCTAAACAAAGAAGAATAAAAAAAAAATAATGAAATCAAGGTAAAAATCAATGAGAGCAGAAAACAAATAATAGCTAAAATTAACAAATCCAAAGCCTGGATCTTTGAGAAGATCAATAAAATTAATAAATCTCTAGCCAAGGTAACAAGAAATAAGAAAGAAGACATAAATTCCATATATAAGAAATGAAAGAGGCGCTCCCCATTGACCTCTTGGATATTATAATAAAGGAATGTCAGACTGTGTGTGGCAGTGCACTCCTGTAGTCCCAGCTCTTGATAGGGGAGGGTGGGAGGATGGGAGGGTGATGAGTTTCAGGCCAGTCTGGGCTACATAGTGAGACTCTGCCTAAAAACAAACAGAAAAAAAAAGAGGAAAAAAAAGGAAAAGAAGTAATAGGAACAATGATGTGCTTTTAATAAAATAGATGAGAAGGGCAGATTTCTTGAAAACTATAAAATACCAAAACTCATACAGAGAGACATAGATAACCAGAGTAGACATATATCTATTAAAAATAAAACCAAAATGTTTAATTCATCCCAAACAGTTATGGAAGAAATGATACAGATGTTTTACAATATTTTCTCTAAAACAGTAACAGGATAATCTTGCTAACACATTGGGAGTGGCTAGCAGTACACTAATACCAAAGTAGAGCATCACAGATGTAATGAGAAAGGGAAACTAACATCTCTTAGGACACCATGGTAAAAATTCTTGACAAATATCAGCAAATAGAATCCAGTACTGTTGTAAAGGAATTATCCATCATGAGCAACTGGCATTTATTTCACATATATATTTCTGGTTCCAATTTTTAAATCACATAATAATACCACGGCAAGAAAGGGGTGCATTTAACAACATATACCTGGAATCCCAGCGCTTAGGACCTTGAGGCAGGAGGCCCAGGGGTATGAGGCCAGCCTGCACTACATAGTGAGATCCTGCCTCAGACAAAAGTTAACGAAAAGTTAGATGGTTGATTACATCAACTGATGTAAGATTGATGCTTTGACAAAATCTAGTACTCATTCATCATACAATCTTTCCACAAGGGGCTGAAGAGATGGTTCCCTTGGTATAGTGTTTGCTGCACAAGCATGAATAGCTAAGTTTAATCCCCAGCACCCACGTGAAAGCAAACTGGCCACAGTGTTTTGTGCCTGTGACTCAGGTTGTGTGGAGCTGAAGGCAAGGGGATCCCTGAGGCTCACTGGCTAGCCAATCTAGATGAATCAGTGAGCTCCAGGTTCAGAGGGAGACAGCATCTCAAAAAAAAAAATATGGTGGGAAATGACTGAAGAGGACAAGTGCCAATAAGCACTGGCTTCCACATGCACGTGCACACACATGAACATGTACCCAAATGCACCCTTCAAACGCCTTTAATAAGCCAAGAATAGAGAGGGGCTTTCTCAGATGAATAGAGAACATGAACATATCTTGCTCAATTTGATATCGCTCATATCATATGTAAGAATGAGAAACTAAAGTTTTCTCCCTGTAAGACTGGGGAGAGTCAAAAATGTTGCCTGTCTTATTTGAGCATCTTATTTGCACTACCAGTGTCAGGTAGTGTTGCCCTACCAAGCAAAGGAAATAAGAAGCACAGAGGTTCACAACAAGGAAATCAACTGCCTTCATTCACAGAGAACAATAATTTTTTGTGTGTGTGCAAAAAGTCACCCAAGAATTAGTAACCCTCCCAAAACAAGTAACTACAGCAAGGCTGCAGGACGCATTGCTAATATGCAAATTGCTTTCTCATATAGCACAAATAAACAATTAGAATTGGAACTATGTTTTCAATTGTATCAAAAGGAGACAGGTCTAACAAGATAGGCATACATCTACATGAGGAAAAAAAAACATGAAACCGAACACATCAAAGATGTATCTAAGATGTAAATGACACAGACAGTCTGTGTTCATTAATCAGATGACTCAATATTACAAAATGTTAGTGCTTCTCAACTCAGCCTACATATTTAACACAGTCATTTTATTCTATTATTAGGAATCTAACCTCTCCTATGCTAGACAAGCACTCTACTCCAGAGCTATATTCCCAGGCTTTAGATCTCTAGTCCTGAGATTTTATTAAAATCCAGGCAAACCATTTTATATAGCCAAATTTATCTTAAGATATATAGAGAGGCAAAATCTACAGTGGCCAAAATGTTACTGAAGAACAAACTTGAAGGGCTCACACGGCTGAATATGTAGCCAATAGCAACCAAGGCAATCTAGTAGTTATGTGAATAAATACAGACGTCAATAATACAATAAGGAGACCAAAAGTAGACCCACATAAATGTAGTCCGTTGATCATTAATTCAGGAGTAAGTGCAATTTAGTGTCATAAACATTGGTGCTAGAAGAATGGGTTGCCCACAATCAAAAGAAACAAAAACTCCCAAGTCAAACCAAATGCCTAAAACCCGGACACAGACCTTCCAGTTTCCCAAAACCTAATTCAAAATGGATCGTAAACCAAGATAAAAGGCAAAAACTGTAAAAATTTCTCGAAAAGATATAAAAGAAAGCCATGTTAACTTTGGGCTAATAGTGAATTTTAAACTGTAGCCCTGAAGCACAATGTATGACAGACGAGCTTGTGCTCCCGTTCCCCTCCTGCCTCCATCTCCTGAGGACTGCACTTACAGGTGTGTGCCACAGTGCTCAGTTAATTCACCTCCTTTTAATTTTCCGAACCAGAAAGTAACAACAGATTGACTTACTAAGTGAGTAGGTGGATACAAGAATTTGCACCATATCCATACAATAGAAACCAAGTATATGTATTCTCTATGTAAAAAAAAATATTAGACAGTATGCACAATGGAAAGTTTTTCAGTGCTAAAGGAAATGCACTATCAAGTCACAGGGAGATATGAGGAAAGCTTAAACACATCCTGCCAGGTGAAAGAAGTCAGTCCGACAAGGATACTCGCTGATACCGCCTAATTCCAATTTTATGACATTCTTGAGAAAGCAAAGCTATAGTGATGATAACACAGCAGAAAAAGTCTCAAGAGGAGTAGGGAAAGATGAGTGGGGAAAGCATGGAGGAGTTTTAGGCTGAGAAAATGATCCTGTAGAATGCCAGAGCTGTGGATGCACTGCACTACACTAAAAAACACAGAACTTTCTAAGATAAGGCGGGAACTTAATGTGTACAAATATTTAAAAACACTTAGGAGAGCAGGGGTCCCAGAACGGAATGCACCATGTGACACAAAGTATGTGTATGAAAGTGTATGAAACAATCTTAGGAAAGGATGAGGAGGGTAAGGATGTAACCTGACTTAAGTAACCCTGGAACTCAGCACAGTTGAGAATAGGGTCAAAGAAATAGCACATAAACATCACAGTGTGGTTGTTAAATTGTTTCACTATGGGTACAGATTAACACTTCTGACACCATTATACATATAGGAATTGAAATTAGGTGATCACGTGTTGGGTACTGGGAACCTGGTATCCCACTGTTGCAGTTAGAGTATATAGATGAGCCCAAGAAGTGGATTAGTCATTTTTTAATTACTGTGATCGAATTAGTTGACACACCTTATTTTAGTTCATGGTTCCAGAGAAATTTTAGTCCATCATGATGGGGAAGTCATGTTAGCAAGAGTAGTTTAATTCATGGTGCTGCGAGTGTGCTGTGGAGGTTTTTTGTATGGGGGCAGACCAAGAAACAGAGAGCTAGAACGAAGTCCAAGATAGGTCTAATTTTCAAAAGACTTCCCCTAGTAGCCTACTTCCACCAGCCATGTCCCATCTCACTGAGGTTCTACCACATTCAAAATAATACTACAGACTGGGGACCTAGCATTAGAAACATAAGCCTGTGGGGGACCTTTCAGATACAGATTATGACAGGAAACTGATTTGAATCATCCAAATGGTGACAGTGTAGTTGAAGGTATAAACATGAATTCACATAGTTTAATATGCAAGTGTGAATGGTTACATGTAGCCATATTTTTAGATGTGCCTGTCTTTATTTCTATTCTTGCACAAAAACCAGGACCAAGAAACAAGTTGGGAAGGAAAGGGTTTATTCAGCTTATACTTCCACACTGCTGTTCATCACCAAAGGAAGTTAGGACTGGAACTCAAGCAGGTCAGGAAGCAGGAGCTGATGCAGAGGCCATGGAAGGATGTTCCTTACTGGCTTGCTTCCCCTGGCTTGCTCAGCCTGCTCTCTTATAGAACTCAGGACTACCAGCCCAGGGGTGGAACCACCCACAAGGGGCCCTGCCCCCTTGATCACTAATTGAGAAAATGCCCTACAGTTGGATCTCATGGAGGCCTTTCCTCAACTGAAACTCCTTTCTCTGTGATAACTCCAGCCTGTGTCAAGTTGACACAAAACCAGCCAGTACAGTGCGTATGTACATAGGTTGGTATGCACATAGATATTGTTTTCTTCATCAGATGAGTAAACTAGAAGCAATGACACCCCAACAGCAATGTGCACACCCCATACTCAGACTTTGGCTTCTAACCTCATTCCCCAATAAAAGGAACCAGAGCTCCTTGAAGAAATGGCTAGTTTCAAACCTGGACTAGGAAATATGCAAAGTTGGACTGGGATGGTCTGTTATGTCATAAAATAAATGAGTATTTAAAAATTAAATCACAAAAGCAAAACAAAAGAACAAACTCATTGTTGAGAAAAATCACAGGACCATAAAAAGCTCCAAAATGCCTAGATTCTTTAATCTGGGAAACAACAATGGTGTAGGAAATATACTGGAGTTGATACTGATACAAAGCAATAACTCTATCAGTTCATAAATGGAGAAGAGACAGGCTCCCAGGCACAAGAATTCCAAAGCCTATATGGAGATTCCCCTCTTACAATGTGGTGGGATGTTGTTCTGTACTCTTTTAAGTGTGGGCTGCACATACTAATCTTCCCAACTTTATATTGGAAACATGTGACAAATGCTACCTTTGCTAGGCTACCAGAGTAATATCATCAGTAGTACCAAATCCTGTTGCTCGTGCTCCCTACATATGATAGGACAGAGATCCCTTTATGTGACATGACAGAGATGCCACTTACCTCTGTGGACCTTCTCCCCATAACTCATAACCACAGCCCAATCATTAGAAAAACAGCAGACAAATCCCCACTGGGGCATGTCCTACATAATACCTGAGCACTGCTCCTCCAAACTATCAAGGTCATCACAAACAGTGCAAGTCGGAGAAACTGCCACCACTAAGAGAAGGGTGTGGAGACATAACAACTAAACGTAATGGGATACCCTGGAAGGAATCCTAAACCAAATAAAAGGACAGAAGTGGAGAAAAGTAAGAGAATATGAAAAGTAAGAGAATATGATGACCATTAATTAATGATATTGGTCCTCTCATTGCAGCAAAGGGCACACAGTAATGTGAATTGTTTGTACTGATAAAAATGAAGTTTGAAGAACATGAGCACTCTGTATTACCTTCAGAATTTTCCTATAAATGCAAAACTATTACCAAACAAAGTTTGTCTTGAAACACAGCAATAGAAAGCAGCAGCAGACAATGAGAAAATTAAGTAGATACGTGGCTCCCTCCCGCAAACCAAGCAGCCATGTAAGATATCTAAAGGAAAAAAAAATCAAGGAAGATGTGTGCCTGACATAGAAAGAGGAGCTATAAAATTTCACTGAGAAACACTTAAAGAGCTCTAAATAAAGGGCAAGGTGTGCATGTTTCAGGATGGGAAAACGCAATCTAGTAAAGGTATCAGTTTTTCCAGGGCTAATCCATAAACTTAATTCAATCACAGTCAAATTCCCAGTAGGAGTTTTCACAGAACTTGACAAATTGATTAGAAAATTCATGTGTGAGAGAAACTGCACGAGCCTAGCTGAGACAACTTTGAAAGGGAAGAACAATGGGAAGGGAGACTCGCTGTAGCACACATCAAAATATTTTACACATTTCCAGGAAGGAAAGCTGTATGCTAGGGCGCTATTCAGAGGAGGGAACAATGGGCAGGGCATAAATTCAGGCCAATCAGGATGGACAAGGGCCCGAAAGAGCCAATTTGGCCGGAGGCAGGATTACTGGCCTAATCATCAGACCTAGCACAGGGAGAGGTAGAGAACAATGGAAATGAATAGAGCCCAGAAACACATCCATGTGTATGTGGTAATCTGTTATTTAATGAAGGCGGCTTTTCAGATCAGTGGAGGGAAGAATGGTCTATTCAATAAATGGTATTGAGGCAATTGGCTACCCATTTGGGAAAAAATTTAGGTCCTTTCTTCACACCATTTAAAAATGAAATGACATACACACTGAAAGCGAAGATGTAAAAGACAAAACATAATGCTATAATAAGAAAATATTGAAAAGTATAGCTATGTTATTGATGGCGGACAAAGCTCTTTAACAACACCACAGAAAGCAAAATCTCTTAATGAAAAGAGTGGTCCATTTGACAGCATCAGAATTCTGAAATGTCTGTACAACACTAGACACCATAAACAAAAGTTAAAACCCAAGTGACAGATTGGGAGAGATGATTGGCGACTTTTCTACTCTTTTTCTGTTTCTTTGACAGCCCTCTTTTTTTCTTTTTCTCTTTCTCTTTTTCTTCCTTTTTTTTCCTTTTTCTTTCTTTTTTCCTCTTTATTTTGCTGCCACACATACAGAGTGTCTGAAACACTGCATCTCTCCCCAAATCTTCCCGGGTTGTAACTGACTTTAATTTCAAGTCCTCGGCGAGGCCTTCCTGAACTCATCAAGCTGGAGTCCCCACTGCCCACCTGCTTCCACTCCTCCCTCTTTAGATTACGAGCTGCTCAGAAAGCAGGTTTGTGTTTGTGTTTGTGTTTGTGTTTGTGTTTCTTCTCTGCTGGCTGTCTCAGATCCCATCACAAGGTATACTCACTCAGTGAGAGTAAGGACTGGTCCCTGCTACCTACCACATCCCTAGCATCTGACACAGTAGATGGCATACAGCAAGTTCTCAATTGGCATCAGGGAGTGAATTAATGAATGTGTCTCTGTTTCATAATTGATGCCTTCTGGATTTTGTTTTGTTTAGAAAGAATCTCACTCTATAGCCCAGGCTGGTCTTGAATTTGGGATCTTCTTGCTTCTACCTCCTGAGTGCTGTGATAAGAGGCATATAGCAATGCACCCAGCACTGCTCTGGCTCCAGAAACTTAGCATGCACCTAGTTTGGAACCTGTTAGGATGCTTTTGAGAAGTGTCTTAAAGTGCACCAAAATGTTCCTTGTTGTTTGACATCTTGACCTCAAGTGGTCAAGGGCTGCTTGCTGCGCCCTTTCAATTTTTTAAAGATGGTTTTTATTATTATGCATTTCATTTTTTGAGATTATAATATAATTACATTAGTTCCCCCTTCTCTTTCCTCTTTCCAAATCCTCCCATGTACCCCTCTTTACTCTTGTTCATGTCCATGGACTCTTGTTAAATTAATTTTTATTATATGCATATAAGTTTATGTGTATATATTGGTAAATATAACCTGTATAATCTGTATAATGTTACTTGGATTGGTATTCATAACCAATTGATATGCTCTTCCATGGAGATGACTCTCCTGCCTTTCTTCCTTGCCTGTGCAGGGTTCAGGCTTTGTGGGCTTTCCTCGTTCACGTAACCAAGTCTACCGATCCTTGTTTGGCTCATGTTTAGGGAGTCATGCTGGTAATAATTTATGGGCATAGCTTCTGACATTAGGAGACACAATCTCACAGCAAATTCCCTGATCTTCTGGCCCTCTCACATACACCCCTTTCCTAAAATGTTCCCAAGCCTTAGGTGTGAGTTGTTTTGTTGTTGATGTATCTATCCACTGAAACCTGGATAACTCTTGAAACTCCATAACTCGGCATTTTGATTAGTTGTAGATTTCTGTAATGGTATCTACTGTCAGCTGCAAGGAAGATGTTTCCTCCATAAGGGGTCTGAGGACTACACTTATTTCTGTGTATATAGACAAATATTTTTTTAAATGTAGTTATTGCAGTGGTGGTTGTAGCTTTTCTAAAATCCATGATTTTACTACCCCTGGGTAGTTGCCTAGGATTCCAGTACAGGTATAATTTCCCTCTTGTTGAGCAGGCCTTAAGTCCAATTAAAAAGCTGTTGGTCACCACAAAGGTATTGGTAGCACTATTACACCTTCAAGATTATCATGCCATGTGGATCATTTTTGTGGTTCATAACCATAGTGTCAAGGCAAGACTGTTTTCTTCTCTCCTTTGGAAGCTTGTGCGATGTCTTCTGCTACCATGAAAGCTAATCATCAGAGAAGACACTTTTAGGTCACTTACAACTCAGGGGCCTTTGGGTCCTGCATCTGAAGTGTATGGCATCTTCAACAAGAGGGACTTTGCCTTCCAATTCTGAAGAATTTGAGAGGTTGGTGTCTTTCCACCTGGAGGAAGCAGTTCATTAATGCGTCCTCCCCTCTCCTAGCTGTCTCTTTTCTTTCTGGTAATCTTTTGAGTTACATATTGGAGCTCTTAGTGCATTCTTTCAGTTTTTTGTATTTTTTTTTCAGTTCTTTGTTCATCTCCTTTTGTTGTCAACTTTATCTTCCTTTTCAAAGCTTTAGCTTCTTGCTGACTTAGTTAATTTAGCATTTATGTTACCACATCAGCAATTCATTAACTCCATTCCCCTCCTTGATTGCTTTCTGCTTCTAGTTTGTGAATTCTGATATATTCTGGACTTGTAGAAACATTTGCTATTCTGTCTCTTGACTTGTCTGTGCAACAAAATATTTCCTGCATTCTGGAACATGTGAATGCGTCCCTTGTTTTGGCTGCAGAAATGGGAATCAAAGTGACAAATTCCATTTCTCAGCAGAAGCATTGCAAGTCATTTGCCATTCTGCTACCTTGACTCCTTCTTTTATGAGTCTAATGATGTCCCAAACAGAAAGCTGCTCCTTCATGGAGCATGACATGACAGAGAGCATCACTATAGTGGCACACAGCATGTGTCTTGAGTGCAAGGTCACCTTTGTTGCTGGAGCCACCAAAGCATGATTGTTGGCTTAATTTTCTTTTACGCCTTGCTCTGTGTTGTTTTCTTTGAATTGGCTTTTCTATTTCTTTGGCTTTTGTCTTGGACATTAAAGACTTTCCTGAAATGTCTGGTGGTCTTTGGCTATCCACTCATTTTTAAGGGTTGGGAACTGATAAGAGGATTAGAAATCTACATGCAGATCCCAGCAGTCCTCAACTGGCAGTGAGTTTTCTGGCTTTTAAGAGAACAGTCAAATGTCACTCTGGTGAGGTGTGGGAGAAACATGGGTGCTTGGCTCCTGGGGCTGAGTTGGGGAAGAGGGCGTAGGCCTTGTAGTTCAGTGTAGAGATTCTACTCCAGAGATTCTGGAAGCAGGACTATTGTGCTGCTTCTGTGTCCAGCCTCCCTGGGAAGCAAATTGCCAGTGATCTGGCAAGGTGTAAGGAAGCCAATTCTGTGTCATGGGACCTTCAGCCATACCATGTATTGTCAGCAATAATACCCCATCATCTTCAGAAGAGTCCAGGATGCCTCTTCTGTGAGGCCTGCTTCTGTGCTCCCTGCCAAGCCAGCTCTTGCTCTCATCTGTCTCCTCTTCACCATACACGATTTTGCTGTAGTTGACTCTTATCCTACATGTAATCCTTTAACAACACATATTCAGATCCTTTTACTAAGGTTTCCATGAGACTTGGGGCTGGCTAGCAGTACTGGAGAGACTGGCTTAATCTGCCACATTTGTACTTGAATCCATGAAATGTTCACTAAAACATTACTATCTTGTTGGCAGTACGCTTGATAAGTCTTTTGTTTGTTTGTTTGTTTGTTTGTTGTTTGTTTGTTTTTTTGAGACAGGGTTTCTCTGAATAGCCCTGGCTGTCCTGGAACTAGACCAGGCTGGCTTTGAACTCAGAAATCCACCTGCCTCTGCCTCCCAAGTGCTGGGATTAAAGGCGTGCACCACCACTGCCTGGCTTGATAAGTCTTTATGAACCCTTTTCTGGGCCTCAGTATTAGTACTCAGTAGGTACTACTCATGGAAGTCCGAGAATGTAGGGCATCCACGGTCAGAATCAGTCAATCTCCCAACCCTCTAGCTAAAGGGAGAGTGAGGCTCCCATGCTGACTGCAGCCATCTGGGGATATGTTTTGCAGGGATTTAGAATCTTGTTAAGAAAAATGTTTGAGACATTTCAAGGCTAAGAGGGCATTTGCACTGAATGAAGCAAAGGTTTTCAAGGAACCCAAGGACTGGTGGATAGCTCTAGGGGAAAGCAGAAGCAAGGGAACAAAGAAATGGGAAGATGAGTTGCTGAGTTATTAAATTAGAATGAAGTGTTCAGGAGGCACAGGCATGCACCAGGAAGACAGGGTGATGTAGAGAGAACTAACATGGGCCCATGCTTTGAATTCTGTTTCCCACCAAGGAACACTAGCTCTATGCATTTTCTTGGACTTGCTTCCCATCTAAGAGGGGAGCAATCCTGCCCAAGTAGGATCTCTTTCCTATGACCAATGGGAAGAACAGTTACACCCAAATTCCATCAGTGAGACTGAGATAAGAGCTGGTCTGCGCCTGCGCATATGTTCTGAAGCAGAAATTCCTCTGGGCTTGGCTGAATGAGCAGATCACTTATGTCCACCCATCCCCGCCCTTCTCCTCCCACGATTGGGTTGAATTCCTTACTCCCCTGTCTGTACTTCCACCACATCCATTCCTTTGCTGAGCTCTCATCAAGCAACCTCTGTTCTAAGCCCTGGAGGAATACAGTAGTGAATACCACACACAAAGGTCTTCCAGGGGAAGAAGGGTAGCCCCACAGTAGGACACCCTGCATACCATATTCTCACTAAAGTGGGATGGTTGCCACAGATCATTCTGGATTCGGTGCAACATCTGAGTCCAGCAGTCAAAGCAGAAAAGAACGTTCCTTTCAGTTCCACTGCCACTTAGGTCTGAGATACAACACCTGGATTACTGTCCTAGCTTCTAAGCGGCTTCCTTGTCTCTCCCTTTTAATTGTTTCTCCATCAGTCTATTTGTATGACAGCAGCTGAAGTGATTCTGCTAAAATATAGGCAAGCGACTATCACATTTTGGAGACACATTGGCACATTGCTCAGACCCCTGCCCTGTCTTCTCATTTCACTTAGGCTAAGAGCTTCTCCTTGGCTTGCCCACGCGGTCCTGCTGTAGGGTGTGTTCTTCCTCAGCTTCACCTGGCATGACCCTTCGGCAGCCTGCAGGGCCTCTTTTCTACATTTCAAGCCATTCGGCAGCCTTGCCACCTCAGGGCTGCTGCTCTTGCATGGAATGCATACCTTCTGGTTGTGTGCATGCCTGGCTTCCTCACCCAGATCAGCTGTTGATTTCCATCTCCTGTTTTCAGTGACACACTCTGATGGTTAATCTTGCCAACTTGATTGGATTGAGAAGCTCCTGGGAGATTCATAAAACACAGATCAGACTCTATCTGGGTGAGTATTTCTCTAGAGGACTAGCCAGCAGGGAAAAGCCCACCTGAATGTACATGGCACTCTCCCAATGGCTGAGATGCCCAAGCAGAATAAAGGAAAAAAAACGTACACAGCACAGTCATCCCCTTCTCCCTTCCATCTTTCTCTTTCTCTCCTTCCTGGCTGCCATGATGTGAACTGCCCTGCCACCCGCCCCCGACACACATACACATACACACACACACACACACACACACACACACACACACACCATAGTCTCTCCGCTATGGATTGAAATCTCCATGAGAACAAGAAATTGTGTCACTTTTGCTTGCTTCTGTGTCCTTGCCACTTGGCCTGGGTATATAGTAATTGCTCAGTAAATCATTTTTGAGTGAGCCGATGAACAAATGGCCGAGCGAGGTCACCTCGACTGGTGGTTTCGAGCTTTGTTCTAGGAGCAGAGAAAGTGCACATTTATCTGACTGACTCCATTAGTGCTTCCACTCGCCACTCCAGCCCTGCTTCTTGGCAAGCAGCAGCAGCAGCAGCAGCAGCAGCAGCAGCAGCAAGGAATCTGAAATGCTGGGCTAGCTCCTGATCAAGTTGGGAGGTCACACCTGCCTAGAGGCCTAACACCCAGGACCCCTTCCCAAGTACAGATAGGTTCTAAAGCTTCAAGATTTTGCTTTCAAAAGAGAGATCATTTTGTTCCTTGTTTCTTTCTTGTAATAGAAGCAGTAAATGTTCAAAAAAAAAATCGTTGCCAGGCAATTTTCCATGTTCCATAAATAGGAATAGGTTCTCTTTCCCAATATTGAGCCCCTAACACTGTCTCGACCCAGCCCCGACTACCTTGACTACTGTCGTAGGAATCTCCTTCTGCATCCGTGCTCTACAGTGACATGCTTGCTTTCTGTGGCCACAGTGCATGGACACACTGTAATTCCTTTAGCCAAGCCACTATTTTTTTTTTTTACTTTTTTGCTATAATAATCAGGCCACGGACATCCTGATAAGTACGTCTCTGCTGACCTATTCTTTCCGCAGGATGAATTCCCAGAAGCACAATTGTTTCATCACACAGCCTCTCTTTTAAAGACTCTAGATGCTATTGTCCAAGTGTGGGAGGATGCCAGCTCTAAGGGGTTGCAGTGACCCCATGACCCGTGTCTTTGTCTGACAACTCTCTTGCCTCTCTCGCACTCCTCCCTCTGGAATGCCCTATGAAGGAGAGTGGCAAAATATTCAAGTCAAACTCCTCAGTCGTCAGTCAGTGCATGCCAAGGGCTATTTGAGATGCCTTATGCATTTTAGCTGATTTACCTTACATAGCAGTCTTTTGTGTGGTTGGGATGGCACTCAGCCTTATGCATGATAGACAAGAACTTCACCAATAAGCTACAACCGTAGTATCTTGCCTCCCTTGTAAACTGTGAGGCAAAATCTCATTACCAAGCCCAGGTTGGCCTTGAACTTGTGATCCTCCTCCCTTAGCCTCCTGAGTACCACCGCACTCAGCAGTATGCAATCTAAAAACATTTGTCATTCTATCTATCATACAGATGAGAAAAACTGCCACTACTAGGTGAAATAGCTTCTCCAAAGTCATGTGCCTGGCACAGAATAGGCAAATTTAAGACCAAGGAGTCCCAGACTGGAACCCAGTAGAATCCCTCCTATTACAAGGGTACTTCTGGATGGACGCAGGCCTTTGGAGACTGACAAACCTCGGTGCACTGCCTCTCTGTAACTGAATGATATTAGGACAATCTATCTCTTCGCATCTGCTTCCTTGCTGTAAATCAAGCTTGGTCTCTCCTGCCTCACCTGCTTTCCAGAGACATTCAATGTGCTAACGTGTAGCAAGAAGCACAGCAGCAAGGACCCTTGGTAAATGTGATCTCCTTGTCACTCTCTATGACCTGACCCTCTCACACTCCCTCTCCCAGACCCCATGACTGTAAATCCCGTGGGAAAGAAAACCGAGTCTTGACTCTTCCCCCGAGGTTTCCTTTCTCACGCCATCTCCCTCATAGGCCAGAGCCCAGGAAGTGTGCATTTCAGAAAATCTGCCCCTACCCACAGCCTGATAACCCCACAGTGGCAGGCTGACAGTTGGGGCAAGCCAGCCCCACCCCCTCCCAGCTTCCAGTGCTGGAGGTGGAGCAGGCAGGATGGTTGGCTCCCCTCACCCTGCTCCCACCTTCTCTGCTCCCTAGTCCCTGGGCCCAGCTCGCCTCAGATTCCCGGCCTCTGAAATCATTGCTCCAGCCCACCGGACTGGGCCCTGGGCCAGCTCCTCCAGCCCTGGGCTCGCCGGCAGAGTCTTCGCCTTTGCTCCCTGAAGACTAATCACTGTCCTGTCAGCTTGGCCCTCTTCCCCTGTATTATTGTACAGAAATAGCCCTGGGTCCGGCTTCCCCTCCCTCCCTCCCTCCCTCCCCCCTCCTGGTGCACCCTGCCAGAGCCTCACTGCTGGGCTCTTCCATTTGTGTTTCCTCCTCCTCCCTCTTCTCTCCCCTCTTGCGCTTGTGTGGTTGTGACTTGACCCTGCCTGCTGGAGCCAGGCACAAACTAGAGCCTAGTCCTTCTCTCCAGGGGCGAGAGGCTGTGGAGGTAAGGGGGCATGGGAGCTGGTGCAGAGCCTCTGCCAGGAGGTTAGGAGCACACAGAAATTACATGTGTGAGCTCACTGGGCCATTGCTCTTGGCCAAAGAGACCTCTTGGCTTCTTTTTGCTCCTTCTAGGTTGCCTCATCTCCCCTCCACAAACAGGACAGAATGGACACTGAGTTGTTCCTTGGCAGAGCAGGCTCTCTGGAGAGGTATGGTGACAGTCACCATTGGAGTGGGTGAAGGTTGCAATTAAGGAGCTCTGGGAGTCTGTAGCCCCATGTGAAGTCATAGCAACCGGCAGAATCCAGGGGCAGATGATACCAGCGGCAGATGATTCCAAGCAACAGCAGAAAGTGGCAGGCGAGCTAGGATAGCAGTGTGGACTCCAATCCTGAAAGGGGACCAACAAAGGCAAGACAGAGAGATTCTGGGAGCTGTGCAGGTCAACCAGGCACTAGAAAGGTCACCCAGTGACAAGGGAGCAGGGATTGGCAATGTTGAGTACTGGTTACGTTACCAATCTGTGCCCAGAATCAGGACAGAAAATCAGGCTCGGACCACAGTAAGCAGAAAGGGACTGTGGGGATGGGGTCAGAGAAGCCTCGGATGTTGAAGCTAGCAGGGTGGGCCTGAGGTTGGTCGTGGTGTCAAAATGAGTTGCAGGCTTAGGGCTTGAAGGAGGAGCCGTGGAAAGAACCCCAACTGAGTGAACATTTCTTACAGGCCAGGTATTGTTCTCAGTGGTTTATCCGGGTAGCGCTCTTTCCCTCCCCACACGACTTTTACAGCCCGTGGGAGGTGCCATCACCCCCAGTGCTTTAAAAATGAAGAAATTAAGTGCATAGAATGTTGAGGCTGCACAGAGCCTCACAGTAAACACAGGAGTCCAGAATTGAGCACAACAGGCTTTGTTCTACAGTTTTGGTTACATCTCTACTCGCAAAAAAAAAAAAAAAAAAAAAAAAGTATAATGACATATACTTAAGAAAATGCCACGATGAAGCTTATTACTGTGTTTGCTAACTTTAAAAATGATTTTTTTAAACCCTCCATTCAGGGTCATAGTATGTTTACAATTCTGAGGGCCAGACCCAGAGTCCTCTGGGAGACAGGTGGACAGGAGAGAACTCCTGGAAGCCAGGCCCTGTCACTCATACACTGTGTGTGGGATGCTGGGCAAGCTACTTCTCCTCAAACCGCTGTTTCCTCATGTATAAAATGGGCCAGCAGGATTGTGGATTGCATAAGAAAGGACCTTCTAACAGATGTGGTGGCATATGGCTGCAATCTCAGTATTTGACAGGCTTAAAGGAGGAACACAAGTTTGAGGCTAGCCTGGGCTACATAGTGAGACCCCGTCTAAGCAAAAGCAAAGAAAGTAACTTTTTCCTTGTTTCCTAAGAAAAACCCCAGTTGGGCTCTGTGTTGTTAGGGCGCTTCCATGAGGTCATCTCACAGATGACAGGGCTAGAGAAGATAAGACATGTAGCTAGAGTTAAGGAAGGTGTGGCACCAGCATTAAGGAAGGGGACTTGGGGCCTCTCCAAACCTTCCCTGAATGTGGATGAGGAAATTCATTGTCTCCCCCAATCCTTCCAGTAATTTCTCAAATTCATCATTCCTTGCTAGCAAGAAGGAGCCAGACCACAGTGGTTTGGAGCCAGGTCAGACCCTCATTGCAGCATTAGGGGGGCTCTGCCCAAGTCTGTAGCATGATCTTCCTTCCCCAGGATACCCCCTCTATGGTCCTCACTGTCCTTCATCTTTAAGCCAACTTATTTCCCCTTTTAGAGGCCCCAGCCTTGGGCTTTGCTCCTCTGGATCTGGCAGATGGAGGACCCTTTGCCCCAGAAAAGAGGGCAGAGGTAAACAGGAAGAAAAAAAGGTGGGGGGGGGGAGTGGAGTGGATAGGAACAGAGAGATGGAAAGTACCAGAAAGGGCACTTATTCTGCTCTCCTCTTCCCTGCCAGGGGAGCTAGGCAGCCTTGGCCGTGTGACTCTGAGGTCACAGTTAAACCTCCTTTAACTAAAATAGGTATATATGGCCCTTGGTGAGTTCAAATCCTAGCTCTGTATCTTCCTAGCAGTATGCCCTGGGCAGGGAACTCAGTCTTTTGAGGATGTGTTTCCATATCTCTACAACAGTTGCACACATAGTGTATATCTCATCTGCTTGCCATTGACTTCAAAGGACTCATATGTGCAGAGTCTAGCACAGTGCCTCCTTCAGAAGGCTATTTCTATCGCTGTGGGCACAAGGCCTTTGGGGTCTGGCTGCACCAATTTGCCTTCTGACATAAAAAGGTGGAGTTGAGTGGTTACAGAAGGGGCTACAACAGTACCCTCCTCCATGGGTTTTCTGTACTATAACAGTAGATTAAACAACAGATGATCATGAGGCTTCTGGATCCTTCTGGCCTGAGTATCAGAGCTAGTCATTTTGAAGTAGGTATTGGTCTGAGGCCTTGAGCTCCTATCTTCATATTAAGTGACCAATACTGCTCTTCCAGGGGCAGCAGCCTTGGGGTCCTGTTCCAGCCATCTGTGTGCAAGCTTCTGAGCCTTGGGCAGAATCTGCAGAGTCCCGCACTCCACAGGCTTGCCTTCCACAGCATCAGGGAGTGGAAGCAACCTGAGCTCCCCTGGAGATGGCCAGGACAGGGGGAATGTGGAGTCCTGTGTGGGAGAGAGAGGATGGAAAACCAAGTCACTCCTTTCATGGCAGCTCAGGTCCCAGCCCCTGGCCCTCGGTCCCCCTGAGTAATAGTTACTCATCCTCCTTCTGTTTCTACCCGGGAAGACCTGTCTCCCAGCTGCCCTGGCTTCAGACTCTCAGAAGATGTTCCTCCCATGGTCACCAAAAACAGCTGCATGCAGGATTCCTCCAAGAGACCAGCCTGGATGGGACAGCCCGCTGTTTCAGTGCTGCCTCAAGAGAACAGTCTATGACTTCGCCACAGAAGGCTACCCCCCTCCCAGCCTATGCCTCCTACTTCTGCTTTTAGCCAGTGTTCTTCAGGACTCTTGATCATATATTGGTCACTTTCTCCAGCCTATCAATTGGTTTCGGTCTGTTTCTTCAACATCTGAATTGAGAGCCTCGTCAGCTTACCAGATCCCTGTATTCACTCACCCACACAGCAGGGGCATATCATGACTGGGCCCATAGGCACTACTGCACTGAGAGCTCCAAGGAGCCTGAGCCTGACACCTCAGCTCCGGAGCTCCGCCCTCCAGCCAGCTTCTAGGCATGCTGTGTAGACCAAAGCGTCTTGTTCTCCTCCCACACACTTTTTATCCCTTGAGCTCTGTGCTCAAAATACTTCTAGACACCACCCACTGCGCTCTAAGCCCACGTTAGCCTTCTCTTGGGTCAGTGCAGAAGCCTCTAGACGTTTTCTTTTCAACCTTGCAGCCAAGAGTGTCTTACCAGTGCCCAGTCAGATCCCGGCCATCTTTTGTGCCAACCCCTACCATGGCGCCTGTCCTACACAGCATATGTAGTTCTTCATTGGCCACTCATAGCCCTGCAGGATTCTTCTTTAGTTCTTGCCCCTCATCCTGAACTATCATCCCTTCTGCCAGGCAGCCAGGCCTCCTCCCTGTTCTTTGTAATATATCATTGCGTCCTCACCTCAGGGCCTTTGTACTCCCTGTGGCTTCTACCTGCAATATTCTTCCCCTGGGGAGATGCGCCAGTAACCCCGTCACCCCTCTGAAGCCTTGGCTTAGCAGAGAGCTCCTCCTGCCAGCCCCATTCCTGCCAGCCTGCCATGTTCACGCCCTTTCCTTACTTTAATTCTTCACTTTCTGCCCCCACCCCCATTCTGTGTAACCACTTTGTTTCTTATCTGTCACCCCTGACGTGGCAGCTCAGTGAGGAAACACATTGTGCTTGTTTCCAACTGTCTTCTCAATGCCCAGTGCCCACCGTCATGCCTGGCATATGTCAGGCACCCAAGGAGCAGTCCAGGTGATTCGGGAGCCCTGCTGGCTCTTGGTACTTGGCCCACTCATTGGTCTTGTTTCCCTTGTCTATAGCTGAACAGGACCTTATTGTGGGTCCTTTCTGCAGACTTCCATTGAAGGTGCTGGCCTCTAAGCAGGAGTCTGACCCACAGCTCCCTCCACAGTCTGGTCCCTTTGTGCCATACATCAGAACTGGAGGAGTTTGAACACAGGGATGTGTTTATACCAAATATTGTTGACCCTCTCTGGTCCCTGCAGACAACAAAATGTCTCTGGCACCCCTTTGGAGTTGGTGCCACCACCCCCGCCTTGATTATAGTTTAAAAGGCTGGGTAGGAATGCCTGGCTCCAGGGCCTGTTGCTTATGTGACTGACAAGCGCTGTCTGGCCAAGCTAGGGACCTAAAATTACAGCCCAGCACTGGCACGAGGCCCTTGCCCACTCCTGAGGGTAGGCTGAGACAAACTGCATTGAATCGAGGGCTCTGTAAGGAAGGCCCATGGGCACTGTGCAAGGCAAGGAGGGAGGAAGGAAGAGAGGGGAAGGTCAAAGAGAGCAGAGGAGAGGGCGGAAGGAGTGCATGCTAAATAGACGCCCTGGCAGCGCTTCATAGGTAACTGCAGCTGACTGTTTCTCCAATGAGATTCTTTGAAGAGCTCCTAGAAGCCTCCAGAAGAGCACATTTGCTATCTACTTCAGGGCTGTGCTTTCACAGAAAGTCGTGCTGCAAGGTCTCTGCTGCTAAAATGGCACAGGAAGGACCAAAGAAATAGGAGAGAAGGGTGGGAGGGAGGGAGGAAGAGAGGGAAAGAAGGAGACGGGAAGGGGGAGGATTGGCAGTGTACTGGGATATGGGTACTATGCTACTGTTTACTGCAGCCCCGGCCTGGTGTCGGAGCAGAGGGAGTGGGAGCTTAGTGATAGGTTTCTCTCTGCACTCTGGCTTTTCTTTGGGGTCTGTGGGCATGTAGAGACACAAGGGCAGAGCAAGGGTCATTCCTTTACCTGGAGAGGGATGTTAGAGAGGGCTTCCGGTGTCTGGAGAAGCAGAAGGACCTGTGGATGTGCTTTTAGGGTTCCACAAGTAGTCAAGTATTTCCTACCAAATTAGAAAAATGGAAACAGTGTATACGACTTTGATTGCTTGTTTTTGTGTTCTCTGTGAGTCTGTGGGATCCTAATAAAGGACTGTTTTCCACAAGACGAGAGCGAGCGGCAACTGTCCACTACAGTCCTGCTAGACAACTAGGAAGGGCAATGCCAAGGCCAGAGTGACAGTTCCACACCTCACACCCGAGGCTTGCTGTTTGTGCCAGAGGAAGTGGCTTTGAAGGAAGAGGAGGCCTTGAAGGCTTTAGGCCAGGGAGTATTGCTCTCGATTCTGCTCTCTGATCCACCCTGCAGAGGGCTGGCTGCAGTTACAGAGGTGAGTCAGGTTGAGGCAGGGACGTTCCAGATGGAGTAGGGCAAGCTGGCTGCAGTTGGTGGCGTTGAGGAATCCAGGCTGGCCCTATAAGGGAGGTTCCTCAGCCTGGTGGTTCTTGCTTGCTGCCTGGCAGGCCCTGCAGGCCCCTCCAGCGTTGCCATAGTGCTCTGTGGGTCTTCCCAGCAGCCTGCCAGGCGGAATGCGGCCTGGATGGTTTCCCAAGGAATGTAATCAAGATGTAAATGGGGGGCCGGGAGGAGCTGGTCGATAGGGTTGTCACCTCCTCAGGCCTGTATGGAGCTGGCCTGGACTGGCCTAACCGGGACAATCTCCTGGTTGGGCTCTGCTGTGGGACAGAGTGGCTGTTGAGTGCCAGTTTTCCCTCCTGGTGAGCTCTGAGAGATGGGCAGTGCCTACTGGGGCAACAAGTCCTGAGGTCTTTGGCCGGCCCTCTTAGCCCACCTCTTTCCCTGTGAGCCAGCTAGGCAGATGTCTCTCTAGGTGTGGGAATTGGGCTGGGGACATCTGGCAAAGATTTGCAGGGCCTTCAGTTCAGTTTGCCTTATTAATAGAGTTCAAAGGAATGCTCCCAGGAGGTCCAGCTCTCACAAGCCTAGAGACATAGGCGAGGGTCTCCCTAACCAGGATTGCTACCTTGGGTATAGATAGATCTAAGCCCTCTGGGACCAAGGCAATGTGTCACAGTTCCAGCTGAGGTAAAGGAAGTAAGTTTCACATGGATAGCCCTTTCCCCTTCTGTCACTGGCTCAATGTTCTCTTCCCCTCTGCGCCACTGCTCTGAAGAAGCCACATTGAGCCATGATGTCAGGGCACGGTGCTTTCTCTCCTTCATCTGCAAGTGCTAAGAGCAGGCATGGCTTGGGTGGGAGTTATCAACATGATTTTGCCAGTACCACTCCAATTTCCTAGCTTCACAAAAACAAACAAATAAACCATCAAACTGGCATTCAAACTGATATTTTGGCATGTGAATGTCAAAGGCCTTTCTGAAATACCTTAGAACTCCCACAAGACATGAGCATCTGGGTTATTTCTATCTTATTTCTTGTTACCTACTACATGTTGTGGTTCTGGGCACGTTTAAGCCCTTTCCCTTGGGTTCCACTTCCTGGACTGTGACTGAGAAGCAACTCACTGGTAGAGTGTTTCCCTGGCAGGCATAATGCTCCGGGTCCTATGCCCAACACAGTGAAGAACTATAGTAGTATCTGATTCTAACCCCTGAGGTCATTTCTGGTGGTGACAACCCCTGCTAGACATGGCTCTGTGTTTCTGCCCCATGAGGCCCTCTGACACCCCAGCTCTTCCTCTAGAGCAATGGTTCTCAGCCTTCCTAATGTTGTAAACCTTTAATCCAGTTCTTCATGGTGTCGTGACCCCCAACCATAAAATTATTTCATTGCTATTTCATAACTGTAATTTTGCTACTGTTATGAACCTTAATGTAAATATCTGCATTCTCTGATGGTCTAAGTGACCCTGTAAAAGGGTCTTTCAATTCCCAGAGGGGTCTCAAGCCACAGGTTGAGAAACAGTGCTCTAGAGGACACAGTGGATCAGAGCCATCAAGTCTGTGATGATCTTAACCGGTCCTGTGGAAAAGTCACTTGTCTTTTCACAGTGTTACTTCTCTATCCTGAAAGGAAGTTACTCGCCTGAGACAACAGTTTGGCAGCAGAGTACTTGCTTGGCCTGTGCTAAGCTATGATTTCTATTGACACCATTACAATAAATATAGAAAGAAATGAAATACAGAAAAAAAAACCCATACAGAATAAGTAATAATTATTATGGCAGACCTTTACAAAAATAAAATCCTGTGTGCATACATAAAATGAAAGTAGAAGCAAAATTATCTAGGGAAACAAAGGAGACAGACTGAAGGGCAAGGGGCACAGGAGGGAATGCATTGCTCCAGATAAATACGATATAGACTTGTGCAAAATTTAAAAGCAATTAAATCTGATTTAGATGCTGCAACTGTGACCTCCCTTGTGCTTCCGAGGAGAGCATGAGGCTCCCGTGCCAGATGAGGAAATAAGTGTGCATAGGAGCTGTATGTGGGAACAGGAAAGTGGGGAAGGCACTTAAAGGTGAGCGCAGCATGGCTTAGGGACCTAAATTCTTGGGACAGTAGCAGGCAGCCTCCCCTGTTCAGAGGAGAGAGGGCAGCACTGGGCTAGGGCTGAAAGGGGCTCCTTTTCAGGAGCTGGTGGCAGAGGGGTGTCCACTTCCTGCTGCTGTCCAGAATACCAGTGCCACCCCCTCCCCCAGCACACACACACACACACACACACACACACACATGCACACCAAAGTGGTAGCTAGCCTGGCGTTACTCTGCCTCAGCTGTGGGTGTGGCTGTCTGGCTCCAGGCCTCCAGCTCCTTGCCTAAGGTGTGCGGCTGCCTTCATGTATTTGTTCAGTCTCTCCATTCCAGTACCAGCCAGGGAGGCACAGCCAGAGGAGGGACCAAAAGGAATATCTATATGTCACCTCTTGACTGATCTTCTTCCGGCTCCTTCTCACTCCCTCCTCATGAGTCCTTGGCTTTGTTCCTTTCCGTTCTGCAGGATCAGTTCCCAGCGTCTCGGCCTCCACTCAAGTCTGGGTTTTCTTCACCCTTTGGGTTCCTGGGTTGGTACCTGGCCTTACCTTGGATGGAGGGCATGGGAAATGGTAGCTACTCTTGCTCCAGGGAGTCAATCTGGGATAGCACAAATCTGTGTGGCCCACCCACACAGTCCAAAGAACAATATAGAGGAAAACACTGAACCACATTCTTCTAGCCCAAGTTTGGGCACTCAAGAAATCTTCCTGCCCATCTCCTTCACAATCTTGGCTTTTCTGTGATTTTGGCACCTGAATCAGGATTGAATTTGGTAAAGCAAGGATTCCCTCTTAGGTTGAAAAAAAAAACCCCAAAGGTCTAGAAGCTGAGGCAGGAAGATTGTGAGTTCAATGCCATCTTGGGCTCCATACCAGGTGTAAGGCCAGCTCGAGCTACATAGTGAGTCCCTGTCACAAAAAACCAAAAGGAAGAAAAATATTTACCTAGGTGTCGCACCGAGGCCCATTTGACACTTCTCTGTCCCAACTCCTGGCTTCCTGTCACACAGGAAAGCTAAAGACAGGGCTTCTCCAGAAGCCACAGTCCTCTCCTCAGGGTGCATGTTAAAACTGTTGGTTTTTCTGCAGGACTTAGGGCTATCTGGCAGGCACTGGACTTTCTGAGCAGACCTAAATATGGCTGCCCTGGGGAGCTTCCTGAAGAACATGGGGTTCACCAAATAAGCGGTGGTGGGGTGAACACTGATCGATAGAGCATGCCTGAGTATCCTCACCAAAGAAAGTTAACCTGGGGTCCTAGAGAAAGTATTCTTCAAGCTGAAACTTCCGGTTTGCAGAAACTAGACAGAGCAGAATCTGGGTATTAGTTCTGTGCCCTAATTATATTCATGATGTGCCAAATCCCATTTTCATGTGTTGCGGGTAGCAGCTCATCTAGTGTTCTTAGTCACTCTAAGGGCAAGGAAACGTATTAATCCCATTGCTCAGATGAGGTCACTGAGGCTCAGAGAAGCAAAGGTATTTGTCCACAGCCACAAGTGCTGACCTTGTTAGATAGCGAAAGTAAAATGGAAATCTAGGCAATGTAGCTATAGAGCCTGAACTCTGTGCAAAAATATCTTATGAGCGTAAGGGAACTTGAAGTAATGAAAAGTACCGAAGGAGGAAGGGTAGCTCGTGGGTGGCATGTTTATAAAAGCACATCCTGGCAGGGTTGGCAGTGGTCTGGAGTGTGGTAATGATGGAAACAGGGCACACGGTGAGGAAGTGGCTCCAAGGATCCACAGGAAGCGTGCTTAGTGGCGTGGGCTAGAACAGTGAGGTGTAGAAGATAGATTGGGGATATTTAGAGGCAGAATGGACAGAACCAGTGGTTCAGTCAGTCTGTGCAGAGCTTTTCGGGTTACTGTAGACTTTTACAGGCAATATTTACATTCACTGCGCTCAAGACCCATGTTCAATGGCTAAAACCAAGCATTCCTGTTTTCCTTATTCTTACAAGAAAGTTGAATCCCAGAGAGGGGCAGAGAGTTGTTCAAGATTTCAATTACAAATAGGCGTGTGTTCCTGAATGCATGCAGAGGTGCCTGCACCCATGCACTCATGCATGGGAGCATGTAATGTGCAGGTACAGGTGTGTGAAGGCGCACATGCACGCAGATATGTGCAGACACGTGTGAATATCTGTATGAGTGCTTTGTACAAATGTATGCTTGCATCCTGTGTGTCTCCTACAAACTTAGCTGGGCAGTTGGACTGCCAACTAGACCTTAGTGGGTGGCTGAGTGTTCAGGAAGAGTGCAGTTCCATCTGAGCTCACAGACAAAGACAGGACCACAGAGGAGGCACAGGCACGACAACCAACGCAGTGTGCTCCCTGCACCTGAATTTGGGGTGCACTTGGGCTCATGGGTTCATCAATGTAATAAATAACAGCTCTAGCTGTTGATCAGTTATTGTGTCAGGTTCTGTGTTCAGTCTGCCTCATAATTTTATCAGCCCCACCCCCAGAATCCTGTGAGGTGGCAATGATCTCTACTCGAAGTCTAAGTGACAAAGGGTATATAACAACCCCAAGGTCACATGGCTGATAATGGGTGGAGTCAGATTTGGACACTTGTTTTTTAAACCTTGTGTATACTCAGGCACAGAAGCACATAAATGAGCACACGAGCAGACAAGCACAGAGCAGCCCAGGGAGTTAATAATTCCAGGGTTACCTCTGGCCCATGGCTCAGGGTCCTTGAACCCAGAAAGATGGGCAACCCAGTGTCTACTCCTTCTATGTGGGCCTGAGTCCTGCTTCTGTTGTTCCTGAGACTAGCTGTCTCACAACTTGATCAAGTTTCCAGCCTCTGGCCTCTAAGCTCCAGGCTTTAGGCAGCTAGTGAAAATTTATGGCTTGAGAAAGTTCTTGCAAGTCCAGTCCCCACATCCCCCTCTCCAACCTTGCATGGTTTATCAAGATCTCCTCCTCCTCCTCCACCCGCTGCTGCAGCCTGTCTTCTCACCCTCCCCCGGCCCTTTGTCTCTGACCACAGCTATCCCTTCCCTCACCCCTCCCCGCTGACCTTGCCCACCATACTGCACAACCTCCAACTACAGATAGCATTCCTTCCCTTTCAGGCACTCTTACGGCCATGGGAGCTAAAACAGGAATGTGATTGTAAGAGCCAGAGTGCACACACCTGCTGTGTACCCAGCAGCCATGGGGCAGGCCCATGCAGAGTAGGGGCTGGGCAGCTGGGTTCTGGTTGATTGAAACACTGGAAATATATGGACGGTGCCCCGTTTCACAATCCTAGGGACAGCATAAGGCCACCGTGCATAGCACACCAAATAAGAGCAATGGTGTTTCCAGCATGGTGTGCCCGGGCGATGTGTGCATCTTGGAGCACATAAATTGCTCTCGTAGCTGTGAGACTGTGAGCTCTAGTCAAGACAGATGGGATGCTGAAGAGGTCGCAGGTATTGACTATCGGCTAGACAGTTATTTGCTGGCTGTGTGGCCTGGAATCATTTATATCACTTTTCTGTGTCTCAGTTTTCGCCTCTGTAAAGTGAGGATGCTAACCATAACACCCACTTCAAAGGGTTGTGGGGAATATAAGGATTACATGTTTCTAAGTGTACAAAGTGAACAGTAGGTGGTCAAAGGGCTGTTCCTATATGAATGTAGACGATGTTCTTATCACCTGAACTCTTGCCATACGTCCAGCATAGGACTCAGCCCTTTACATGTATGTATTACCATGATTCAGTGTAGACTTACAGTGGTTCATGGCCCCAGTAAATGTCCCATTTCTATTTGCTTAGTCAATGGAGGAAGTTTCAGAAACTTCTGTAAAAATAAGGAAACTTACAGATAGAGAAGCAGGGGAATCTAAGTCCCAGATAGAATGTGCCCAGTGCCTGTGTATTGGGTTCTCACGCATGTGTTTCCAGCCATTCAGTAAATCGCACAGACAGTGAGAAGGCATGAAGCATGCATTAGCAGTGCTGGGTATGGTGACATAAGATTGTCATCCCAGTGCTTGGGAGGCTGAGCCAGGAGAGTTGCTTCAAACTCAAGGCCAACTTGGGCTAAATACTAACGCCTAGGGTAGTCTGGGATATATAAAGAGGTCCTGTCTCAAATTTCCTTTTTCTTAAGCATTTCCCCTTTCTTCACAGATGTGGTACATGTAAGCTTGAGCACGTGCACCCACTTGGCCACTTCCAAGGTGGAGGCAGGCAAAGGCAAATCTGGATTGGGGAGGAAACAGTGGCCCTGCTGGCATAGGGTTGAGGTGGCTGCAGAATTCAGTCTGCAAACTGAGACTGATACTTTACCTGAATCCAGGGAAATGAATCCAGGATATAACATATGATCTCGATCCCAAAGAATTCCACAACTGGCTGAGTCTTTGGGTTCTCCAAGAATCTCAATCTCCAAACATGCTGAGACAAGGCAAGGGGTTCTGATGTGATACTAGGGAAAGGGAGGATACATTAGCCTGAAGTTAGAGTAAGCCAGGCTCAGAAGTGCCATGAAACCATCTTCAAGTACTTCCCAGCTAGAAGGACCATGGGAAGGAGAGAAGGCAAGGGCTGGGCCCCATCTACCCTAAGAAGATGAGCTTCACTCCTGGGGACTTTCCATGACCATGAAATCTAGTTCTGAGAAGAGAGAAGGGGAAAGACAAAAGCAAGGAGCCCCATTTTCATCCAGAACATACTTAGACTTAGCCAGAGTCCCTCTGAGTGCTGTCTGGACCTGGCAGCCTGTACAAGGCTGGACCTGTTCTGGCTCATGTTTTCTAAGTCGCACTCCCAGGAATGGAAAAACGCTTGGGATTGGAGACAGAAGAGAGGGATTTGACATTTGTCACATTTGGCCATCATTCCAATATTCCAGGCAACAGGTTGATTTTCTGCTTGTCCTATTTTGCTTTCTGTCATTGTGATCAACACCATGACCAAAAACAACTTGGGGAGGAAAGGGCTTATTTCCTCTTACGGCCTACAATCCATCATGAAGGGAAGTCAGGGCAGGAACTCACAGGAATCTCCAGAAAAGAACTGAAGCAGAGGCCATGGAGACATGCTGCTTATTGGCTTGTTTTCCACGGCTGTTTGCCTTGAATTTCTATACAACTCAAGATCACCTTATCAGGGTTGGCACCAACCACAGTGATATGCACCTTCCCACACCAACCATTAATCAAGAAATTGCCACACAAACTTGCTTATTGGCCAGTCTAATAAAACATTCTTTGAGTGGAATTTTCCTCTTCCCAAATGACCCTAGTTTGTGTCAAGGTGACAAAAAAGAATCCTAACCAGTATAATCACAATGTTGTCAACTTGACAACTTGACACAAAAACACATTACTACTAAATCATAACCATTGTTTTTCTGTATATTCCCTAGGTCTCGTGCCAACACCACATTATTAAACATAGATAGTATAACTTTAGAAGCCCCACTGTCCATTAAAAAAATGAACACATTAAAACTTCAGTCTCTTTAAAATATCCAACATCTCTCTAAAAGTCCAAAGGCTTTTAACTGTGGGTTCCTGTAAAATAATAAAAAAAAAAAGTTACATACTTCTTATTCCAAGAGTGAAGAACTAAGGCACAGTCACAATTAGATCAAAGCAAAACCAAAATCCAATGATATAAATAGTTCAATGTCCAATATCTAGGACTCATTCATGATCTTCTGGACTTCAAAGGACTTAGACAGCTTCACCTATTCAGCTCTGCCATGTGGAGCACCTGCAGCATGTCCCTGAGATCAGTTCCACTCCACAGATGCTGTAGTTCTTGGTGGCCATCCCACAGTCCTGGATCTTCAATACTCTGGGGTCTCCACTGCAACTGAGGAAGCATCTTTAATAGCTTCTTCTAGGCTCTTGAGAAACTCTGATGCTGCTTCATGGTGCCAAGTTTCTCAGAATGACCCTGTCAATATTGGGACTTCTATCACTATGGAGGCTATGGCTTCTTCAGTAGCTTCGTCTGACCCCTTACAATGCCAGATCTCAGGTGCTCCTCATGACCCCTTCAGTCTTGTGGCTCCCATGCTGCCAAAACAAGTAAACTATGGGAAACACCTGCATCAAGTTCAGCTCCCAGCTTGAGAGACAGTATTGGTACCTTCTGGATGATAGCTCTGTGTATTGACCTGGAGGAAATACTTCCCAGATCATTTCAACTCAACAATCCTGGCCTCTTGTTAATTGCACATTAATTTTCAGCCCTAGCTGACCAGAAACCACAATTTCTTAATGCAAGATATCATATGAACAGTCCTGATAAAGTCTTCGATTCTCTCTGAAACTTCACAGGCCGTTGCCTACATTTCTTTCAGCATCCTTATCCTCAAAGCTTCTACAGAACAGTCCATTAAGCTTTAAGCACTGAAGAGCTTTTCCAGCCCAAAGTTCCAAAAGAATGTTTCTACAATCCTTCCCCTAAACAACATGCTAAGGTCTATCATAGCAATATTCCATTAACCCATTTCTTAGCTAGTTTGTTTTCTATTGATGTGATAAAGCACAAGTAACTTGAGGGTAGGGTTTCTTTCAGCTTATAAGTTATAGTCTTTCACAGAGACAAGCCAGGGCAGGTGCTCAGAGTAGAAATCTGGAGACAGGAACGGAAGCAGAGGCCCTGGAGGAACACAGCTTACTGACTTCTTTCACATGGCTTTCTCAGCTTGCTTTCTTGTACTACTCGGGACCACCTGTCTGGCGTAGCACCTCCCATAGGGTTGGGCCCTCCCACATCGATCACTAGTCAAGAAATGTCATTCAGATTCTCATGCAGCCAATCTGATGAGACAGTCTCTCAGTTGATGTTCCCTCTTCCAAGATGAAGCCAAGCTTGTGTCAAGTTGACAAGATACCACCATACCACTCCGATAATCCTTTTACCTGCAAGTTCCCTATGATAGCTCTGTTCCTCAGAGGGTCAGGCCCCATGCATTGCCCCCTACAAGAGCATCAAAGCTGAATGCTTCTACTTCATAAACATGCTAAGTGTCCATCCAGGCTGAGAGGTACCTTGGAGACTGTTGGTATTCTAGTACTATCTTCGTAGTAGAAATGGACCAAGGACTTTAGCTAAGGGTCAATGGAGTCGCAGAAAACTGAAGGTGGTAGCTGGGCCTCTCTGCCGATGCCTATGACATTCCTGTTTCCATAATCTGCTACTCCTTGTGCTGAAGTCCTGATCTCAGTGCCCAGTCAGCCTGAGCTCCCATATACTGGACCCCTCCTTGACCCACAAGGGGATCATGGGACTCTCATGAACCCCTATAATCCTGGCATATTTCCTCCCTGAGCAGAGCTTTTCTCCAGCTAGCTCTGAGAAGATGAGGAAATGGAGGCAGGAACAGTACTGCTAGGCATCTTTTATGTACCAGGGTCAACACAAAGCACTTTGTACAGAGGATCTCATGCCAAATCTCCTATGGGCTAGATAGTGCAACCAAGTAAGCTGGGGAGTGGGGCATAACTAGAATTTGCTACACTGATGCTCTTTCTACATGACATATGTTCTGACGACTGTAGCTGATAGGTTTGAAATGTTGAGTAGTACGTGTGCTCAACTTCAAGCTGGCACTTACCTATGTCACAGTAGGTCACAGAGCCCAAGCCAAGTCACTCATTTCAACTTGGCCTAGGTTTCTAGTTTGCAGCTACAAAGGCAGTGTTGTCCTGTAGGAAACTCCCAGGAGCCAGCTGATGTCCAGTCTTCAGGGAACTAACATTCTAAAATGTAACCACCCTTGAAACAGGGCAGGGGCCAAATGCCAATAAAATCCTTGGTGGGGTTAGTAGTAGTAGTAGCAGTAGTAGTAGTAGTAGTAGCAGCAGCAGCAGCAGCAGCAGCAGCAGTAGTAGTAGCAGCAGTAGTAGTTTTACTGTGGAGCCAGGTCTCCACAATGCGGTTACCTTTGAAATCAGCATAGCTTCTTTAACTGCTAAGGGGCTCCGGGCTCAGTGGAGGAAGGAAGCATCAGGCCTCAGGAAAGTGAAGGGTGGGAACTAATTCTATGGTAGGAAGATGTTCTACGCTATACTACATAGTATATCTCTCTAGTGGGCCTGGTCCCAAAGCACACTGTGCCTGTGGGAGATGGAGATGACTGAAACAGCAGGTGGCTAAAGGACACCTCCCGAGGAGGTTAAGGTGTAAAATACAGGCCAGTGTCCAAGGCAGTGAGAGGAATGTGGGCAGAGGCTAGTACGATGAGTGGAGGTTTTGAAGCCAAAGTGATATTTCATGTCAGAGCGCTGGCGCCCATCCCAAAGGCTGCTCCTGAGAAAATAAATCTGTGATGGAGAGGAGGAAGAAGAGGACAAGAGGAGGTGCTCAGGGTGGTACCACTAGCAGTAAGTAGCCCAGGAAACTTACTTCCTACGTGTGTCCATGCAGGAGAGTGAGACAACACAAATCTCACCACACCTGAGTACAAAGCCACAGCATCTCCTGGAACCACACCCGGTTCCCACTCCCTTCCAGCCAGTTCCACTCTAAGCTTCCCCACCTAGGAGTACTTACCAAGCTGCTTGTAGGATTTAGTTCCCTGAATCCTCAGAGGCCTTCACTGCAGTCATGTGTTGTATAATGTTCTGGTCCATGGCAGCCCACATACACAATGAGGTTCCCCAAAGATTAAAAGTGCTCCAGTATTGAAAAATTCCGATGCTGGAAAATTCCTATCACCTCTTGATACCATGGTGTCAGGCATGGAAGAACACATTGTTCACATGTTTGTGGTATGCTGATGTAAACAAACCACTGCTTGGCCAGTTACATACCAATTGCATGCCAATGTATGCATGCAATGATATGTACAATCCCTGATTCCCATAACGAATACTACTACTGGTTTAGATGTTGCTATTCTGTGTATCTGTATTGTGTTTCTGGAATATAATTCTACTTATAAAACAAGTGGGCCATGAGGCAGTGTGCTATATTCTACTGGGAAAGACACATGGCACTTTTGCTCATTTCTGCAATGCACTGAAGTGATTGTCCCATACAACATCGTTTCGGTTTGTGTAGGAACACCCAGTGATGTTCAAACCAAGAAAAAGTCACCTAGTTATGTATTTAGGCTCTGAATTTCTCATCAATGCACAGCCAGTGCAATCCCTTGTATGTCAGGCCAGCCTGATTTCAGTTTTTAGTAATGCTGAGGCTGAGAAGGCATGTACTGAGACTGAAATCTGATGCTGTGATCCTGTGTTCCGAAGTCCCTTTCTAGAATCTCTCCCTAGTAATCATGCTAGGTGCAAACCCAGTCACAAAGGTACAGAGCTCAGTCTGATGCTTGAGCCTCCAAAAAGGCTTGATAAAGGAATGATCTTTGCCTCATTGAAATTGTATAATTGTCCTCTTTGATGGGATCATATAAGCCTTCAGAAAAGAAAAGAACCTACAAAGGAATTATCACATTTGTAGAGCAGAGCCTGAAAGTAGGCAGTAAGGGTTAGCCTCCAAATCCAAGTAAAAATGTTTCAGAAAATATTTAAAAAGTGAACTTGCCATCTCTCCTGCCCCACCAGGCCTCAGCACCATGTCCTGGCAGGGTCCCGGCTCAGCATGTTCTCACCACAATCTATGGTTCTGTGAAAGGCTGGAGAAAGTTGGGGCAAGGCTTGGCCATCTCCTTCCCATGGAGGCTCTGTATTCTGGACATTATCAATTGAGGATTCTGCTCTCTGTGTCTGGTTGTAGAAAGTCTTGCTTTACGTGTATCCACTGAGTCACTGTGAGGCTCACAGACAGTGGCAATGTGTTCATCCCCTGGACATAGCAAAACACCATGGCAGGCACAGGCAGTACTGAGTCAGGGCAGTAACTGTCAATTACTATGGCCACATCCTTCCTCAGCCAAGAGGCACCGTGGCTAATTAATTCTCAGATAATCTAGCCCTGTTTTCTCTGAAGTGATCTTTCCAAGCTTTCTCCAAGAAGCTTCTGAGACCAGCTCTGCTTCACCCTTCTCAGGAGTTGGTTTCAATCATGGATGAGTACGGTCCATGCTATCCTTGGTACAAGGTGACCTAAAGCCTGGAGATAAGTTATTCTAATCCTTGGCAGGCCTAAGCCTAGGGACCACATCAGTAATGTCAGCGTAGGTCATGCTTGCTGGGAGCTAAGGGCCTTGTACATGTTTGTCCCTCCTCAGACACCTCTGCTCCTTTCTGCACCTCTTTCCCCAGATAAAACCTTCTTACTTTGCAGTTTTTTCTTCAGTCATTGATGCTTCCAGCAAGTCTTCTTGATGCTCCATTTGGTTGGGCCCCCTGTTTGAGCTGTTGACTAAATATTTTTTTGTCATGATCTGATTTATCTTCCCTTTCAGAGTGTGGGTTCCCCAAAGATGGGACTGTCTAGCATGTGATCAATGATGGAGAAACTTTTGAGTTTTCTTGTAAGAGGATAGAGTGATCCCATGTTTTCAATGGTCTTCTCAAAGCTCCACCTGGTGAGTGTCTCTTTGGGCAAGTGACTGGCAGTGGAACTAGGCCCAATTCTCCAAGTCCCCCTTTTAAAAGGGTAGTCTAGTATCACCAGTCCTGCTACTGCTGTCTTTTTTTGAGCTGGGGCCTGCCTCCATGCAGAACTAGCCACTCTAGCCAGGCAGTGGTGGCACACACCTTTAATTCCAGCACTTGAGAGGCAGAAGCAGGCAGATTTCTGAGTTGGAGGCCAGCCTGGTCTACAGAGTGAGTTTCAGGACAGCCAGGACTATACAAAGAAACCCTGTCTCAAAAAGAACAAAAACAAAAAACAAAAACAAAAACAAAAACAAAAAAACAGAACTAGCTACCCTGTCTCCCAGTAGAGTTACTCGAGCTGTCTACTCATCCCCTTTGGAATTCTGCTTCATCCCACCCTGAATAAAACTCCCCTGTCTCAGGAAGACTCTAAAACCACCTCCCAGGCTCCAACTTAGTCTCCAAGGCCCATTCAAAGGCTTCCTTTGGGACAGTGGCTTTCCAGGGGTGGTCCAAGGAATCACAATGACTTCTGGGCCCTTCAAGTCACTTTGGGGCAAGTCCAAAATTTATGACATACACAAATGTGTGGTGGAGTGTTAGGGTCTTTCGAAGTGTAATTCCCACAGCAGATTCAAATGTGCATTTAAAAACTCAGCTATGTCCAGCATTTCAGCAGTCACAATAATGATTATTTATCCAGTGAAAAGGTCACTAGATAATTTTGGATTTGGAAATGTGCCAGGGCAGAATAGACATCTTGAGAGATGTTCCCAAAACTATGACATGAAAACTTCTAGAATATTATCCCCCTTTCAAATAGAAAACCAAGGCCATAGTGTAGGTGAACAGCTAGCCCAAGAAGCCCAATTAACCAAAGACCAAGGGCAGCATTGGCTTCCAAAGCATCTTGGTAAGCTTTTCCCAGGGGGCCTCTGTTGTCTCAGCAATCCTAGGACTTCACTGTGTGCACTCCAGACTGATGTCTCTTGGGATAGGGCTTTGCATGCTGCTGCCCTGTCTTTGGCCTCAGCTTCCAGCTCTCCTGACAGCCCTTAAGACTGTGGCCCTTTGGGGGATCCCCCCACCCCTGGCTCAAGGCCAACCAAACAGGCAGTCCTCCCTCCACATGCACACAAACACAACCTGCATTCTTGAATAGCTGCCACCACATTGGAGTCAGCCCTGAGAAGGAGTGTGGAATGTGTTTCTCTGAGCCATTACAGGGCCTAAAGTTTGAGGAGCATCCACAGGGAAGGGGCTGAGTATTAAGTGGTAGGATGTAGTGGGAAGACGGCTGTGATTCCAAGGACTCAGCCTGATAAGGGTAGAAGCCCTCCAGCAGTAACCCTGGAGAGAAGCCTTGAAAGGAATCACTGGGTCTAGACCGCATAGCCTGTCCCATGAACTTGCAAGTAGCAGCTGCTTCAGATAGAGCTCTGACTTCACCAATCAGAAACACAATGGGAAAGGCTGGAATCAACATTAGGAAGTAGAGAGGATCTGTTCTATGCTCCATTCCACCACAGCCTCCACCTTGGTGAGTGCGAGCATCCAACCTTTCTTAAGACTCCTTTTCAAGTCAGATATGCTGAGTATTACAAGCTACTTTTCACCCACTAATTACAAAAAAACACTTGAGGACTGTGAATTATTTTCAGTCGTCCCCTCTTTCAATGAGATTTTTTTTTTCTTAAATGGGAAGAGGAATAACAGAATTTATAGTCCCAGATGGAAAGGAGAAAATGTGCTTCTCTCAATTCATCCTGCTAAGTACTGCGAAACACTTTGCACCATCTGTATCTGTATCTACATCCATCTATATAGCTACATGTTGACCTATATATATACATGTAGCTGAAAAGTGAAGAGAAAACTAAGGGACACAGAACTCAAGGAACAACATGGTGGTGAGTCTCTTGGGGTTGGAGAACACTACAAACAGAAACACCAAGAAAACAGAAGGACCACCCTGCAAACCCAAACCAACCAACCAAACAAACAAACAAAACCCCTAGTCCCTACAAGAGTCTACTCCTTGTTGCCAAAGGACTGGACAGAAAGCTATTAAACACTATCACATCACTCCAGTTTAACCTAGAAAAAGCAGTGGCCACCTCCCCCATGAACATACAGGCTGAATTGGGAACTTGGCCTTTCTCCCTTGTCAGACAGCGATATGGTTCCCCAGGCCATCTTGTTTTGTCACATCCCCACCACTGAATGGTCTAAGAAGGTCAAAGAAGCCTCCACACTTAGTGGAAACAAGCCATTCACTATTCCTATGTCTGTAGAAGTCCTGTAGGAAGTCTGAAAGGCTACATTCATCTATGATGTCTTTGATAATGACATATAAAAAGCAGAGTCAGGAATCTGGACTTTTATCCTAACCTAGCAGTAAGGAAGTGTTACACACACACACACACACACACACACACACACACACACTCCACTTTCCATGCCAGCCTGGTGAGAGGGGAGTGCTTCAAATATAGAATAAGAATTCCATAAGTTACTATACTAAATGTCCAGATTTCACTTTTTAAACTATCACATGTCATATCAAGAACCCCCAAACAACTTTAGCTTGAATAAGGAAAGCAAGTCAACGCATGCCCAAACTGAGTTGACACATATGGAAATTGGGTGACAACAGAGATACAAATGTATGAAACAAAAACTGGGGACCCAGAAAGCTGGTAAAGAAAGAGAAGATATATAGAAGAAAGCAAACATTAAAATAAGGAGCATGAGAAAATGCACTGAATAAAATGAAAATCTGATAAACAAACTTAAAAAAAGATGATGGAAACCATGGGAAGAGTCAGTGAAGTTGAAGACACAGGATTGAATATTGTTACCCAATGTGAACTGCAAAGATAAACTACACTAGAAGGCACAGTCAGTCTAAATTCTGCAGTTTAACAAGAAACACAAAGTTGCAGACTCAATAAGCTGAACAAACACAAGACAAGACATTATTTGGCCAAATTTCTACAAACTAAAAACAAAGAAAATTAATGAAAGTAATAATAGAGAAATGATGCTTATGGGGGAATCAATGCAGATTACAGCATATGTTTCATCTGGAAATACGAATGCTACAAGCAACAGGCATAATATTTTAAGGGCTGAAAGAACTGTGTCCAGAGGAAATGTCAGGCAGAAATGATGGCATTTTCAGATGAAGACATACCAAGAGTATTTGGTAGCAATAGGCCTACAGCTAAAGGAAGGTATAAAGGATCGGGAGTGCCATAAAATTAAAAGAGGAAGCATGTCAAGATATCAAAAAGTAAAGTATGCTGGGTAAAACATTTTAAAATTGGATAAAACTACTTTCCTTCCCTTTTCTTGAAATTTTAAATTACATTTGACAGCCAATGCAAAATTATAACAGCATCTAATACAGCTCTCAATGTAAGTAGAGGGAGTGTGTTTTAGAAAGGGGGTGTATAGTGAGACCTGAAAGAAATATGGTTTTCATGTGTCTCTTGAAGTGGTGAAATGTTGACTCTGGCACACAGGGATACAAAGTGAAGAAGAATGAAATATAATGTACAAGACTCCACGTAGTGCAGTCAATACGGTGTTGAGAGGGAAATTCATAGCATTGAATGCTCATATTAGAAAAGAGGAAGCTAGACCCCAGAGAACCAAATAACCCTATTAAAAATGGGGTACAAAGCTAAACAAAGAATTTTCACCTGAAGAAATTAGGATGGCTGAGAAGCATCTTAAAAATTGCTCAACATCATTAGTCATTAGGGAAATGCAAATCAAAACAACCCTGAGATTTCACCTCACACCAGTCAGAATGGCTAAGGTTAAAAACTCAGGAGACAGGTGTTGGAGAGGATGCGGAGAAAGAGGAACAATCGTCCACTGCTGGTAGGATTGTAAGATGGTACAACCACTCTGGAAATCAGTCTGGCGGTTGCTCAGAAAACTGGACATGACACTTCTGAAGGACCCTGCTATACCTCTCCTGGGCATATATACCCAGAGGATTCCCCAGCATGTAATAAGGACACATGCTCCACTATGTTCATAGCAGCCTTATTTATAATAACCAGAAGCTGGAAAGAACCAGATGTCCCTCAATGGAGGAATGGATACAGAAATTGTGGTATATTTACACAATGGACTACTACTCAGCAATTGAAAACAATGAATTCATGAAATTTTTAGGCAAATGGTTGGAACTGGAAAATATCATCCTAAGTGAGGTAACCCAATCACAAAAGAATACACATGGAATGCGATCTCTGATAAGTGGATATTAATTAGCCCAGAAGCTCTGAATACTGAAGATACAATTAGCATATCAAATGATTCCCATGAAGAAGGAAGTAGAGGGCCCTAATCCTGGAAAGACTTGATCCAGCATTGTAGGGGAGTACCCGGACAGAGAAGTGGGAGGGGGCTGATTGGAGAATAGATGGAGAGAAGAGGACTTATGGGACATATGGGGAGGGGGGAACCAGGGAAGGGGAAAGCTTTTGGAATGTAAACAAAGAATATAGAAAATAAAAATAAAGAAAATAGGAAGCATATCAAAACCATTCACATCCCAATAGATTAGAAGAAAAAGAGCAAGATGAATTCAAAGGTGAACAGAGAAAAGGAGATAAGTCACCATCCCATCTTTGGTGGAGGAGAATGTCACAGGGCAAGCTACTGTTCCAAATTAGATTCAGGCAGCACATTTATTTGGAGCAGAAAGGAACAAGGAGAACCCTAACTAGAACCAGTGCTCAGGTAGAGAATGCAAACCTGTAGCTGACAGAATGTTGAAAAGGCATCTTATTATAGGTTTATTTTGTCATGTTTGGTTGTTATCCCTCAGAGGTCTTCTCTTTTCAAATGAGAGACAGAATGATAGTGGATCTGGATGGGAGGGGAGTTGGGAGGAACTGGGAGGCGTAGAGAGAGGGAAACTACAAACCACCATCAGAAATAACACAAAAATGAGAATTTGATTAAGTAAGTGCTTCCTGTAACCTAATCAAGTTGACACACAAGACTATTGTTTCTTTTGTTGCTTGTGGGTTTGAAGTTACATCTAAGAATGTATAGCCAAGTATAATGTCATAAATCTCTGTCCTTACATTTTCTTATAATGTATGATCAAATCTCCCTACTTACCCCACCGTCCAGGCCTGCTAACCACCATTCTATTGTTTGTTTCTACCAGGTTGGCATTTGTTTTAACATATGGAGTATCATGAAGTTCTTTTTCTTTCTGTGCTTGGCTCACTTCACAGCATAATATCCTCTGGAGTCATTGAATTTACAATGGAAGAACTTCTTTTTAAAGGCTAAATAGTATTCCATTGTATACCCATATACATAACACCTTTTATATTCACTCATCCATCAGAGGCACTTAGGTGATTTCCGTGTTGTGCCTATTGTAAACAGTGCTGTGATTAATCAAGACTGCAGACACTTTTCAAGGTAATATATGATAGAAAGCTGGAAGTGAAACTAACAGATTTATTTTTCATTTTCTTAAGAACTTCCAAAGATTTTCCACAATAGCAGCTATTCCAATTCACATATTGATCAGTACACAAGGGTTCCTGTTTTCTTACTAACTTGCTCCACTATGTTCATAGCAGCCATACTTATAGTAGCCAGAAACTGAAAAAAACCCAGATGTCCCTCAACAGAGGAATGGATACAGAAAATGTTGTACATTTACACAATGGGGTTCTACTCAGCTATTAAAAACAATGAATTCATAAAATTCTTAGGCAAATGGATGTAACTAGAAAATATCATCCTGAGTGAGGTAACCCAATCACAAAAGAACCCACATGGTATGCACTCACTGATAAGTGGATTTTAGCCCAGAAGCTTGGAAAACCCAAGATACAACTCACAGACCACATGAAGTTCAAGAAGAAGGAAGAACAGTGTATAGATACTTTGATCCTTAGAAGGGGGAACAAAATACTCAAAGGAGGAAATATGGAGACAAAGTGTGCAGCAGAGACTGAAGGAAAGGCCATCCAGAGACTGCCCCACCTGGGGACCCATCCCATGTACAGTCACTAAACCCAGACACTATTGCAGATGCTGACAAGTGCTTGCTGACAGAAGCCTGATATGGCTGTCTCCTGAGAGGCTCTGCTAGTGCATGACAAATACAGAGGCAGATGCTTGCAGCCAACCATTGGACTGACTGTAGGGTCCCTGATGATGGAGAAGTTTGAGAATGGACTGAAGGAGCTGAGGAGGTTTGCAGCCCCATGGGGGAAGCAACAGTGTCAAACAGCCAGATCCCCTGGAGCTCCCAGGACTGGCCCACCAACCAAAGAGTACATATGGAGGGACCCATGACTCTGGCCACATATGTCATGAGGATGGCCTTGTTGGACATCAGTGGAAGGAGAGGCCCTTGGGCCTGAGGGTGTTTGATGCCCCAGTGTCGGGGAATGCCAGGGTGGGAAGGCAGGAGTGGGTGTGTATGGCAGCACCCCGAGAGAGGCAGGAGGAGGGAGGAGGGGATAGAGGGCTTCTGGAGGGGAGACCTGGAAAAGGGATAACATTTGAAATGTAAATAAAACAACAACCAATAAAAGAAAAAGAAAACAGACTTTGATAGCAATTATCCTAGCAAGTGAGAGGCAGGATCTTAGTGTGGTTTTAAATTTGTAGTTCTCTCATAATCAATAATACTGAATGAGAACATTGCCATATAACTCTCTGTTGAGAAAAATGTCTGTACGTCTTAAGCCCATTGTTGTAGAAGGCATATTTGCCCCATCCCAATCTTCCAAATGGATATGTTTGCATCTAATCTCTCTATGCAGTAATGTTGAACTGTTTAATACATTTTTTTTGTATAGCCCTTTCACTTCCTTGATTACATTTATTTTCAAGTTTCTATTCATCTTGATGCTACTGTAAGTGAGACTGCCTTCTTGGTTTTAGATTATTTGGGTGTTGTTAGTGTATAAAAACATAATTGATTTTGTAGAGACTTATATTGTTTTCTGTTTATAAAACCATATTACCTGAAAACAGAGTCAAGTTAACATTTTGCTTCCCAGTTCAAACACCATTGGCTTCCTGTTTTCTTTGCCTATTTCCTCTGGATAGAATTTCCAGTACTATACGAAATAGAAGTGACAAGAGTGGGCATCTATTATTTTACCCTTAATATTAGATTAAAACCTTTCAATTTTTTACCATTGACTTTGATGTTTGTCCTGGACTTTCGGATATGCCTTTTAATAGTTTGTGCTACATTCCGTCTACACCTGAGTTGTTGAGAGTTTTATGAAGACATGTTGGATTTTTTTCAAATAATTTCTCTCCATCTATTGAGATGATTCAATTATGTCTCTCTTTCATTTTATTAATATGGGAGGTTTATTGATTTATATATGTCGGGCATCCCTACGTCTCAGGGAGAAAGCCAGTCTGATCACTGTGTGGACTTACAATGTGCTGACGATTGTGGTTTGGCAATGCCTTGATGAGAAGCTCTGTTTCTGTGTTCATCAGGTATACAAGTCTGGAATTTTGTTTTTGTGCACTGTCCTTGTCTGCCTTTCATATCAGGGCAATGCTAGTGTCATTTAATGAATTCAAAAATGTTCCTGCATTCAATTTTTGGTAAGAGTTTGAGACTTGGAATTAATTCTTCTTTAAATGTCAGTTAGAATTCAACAGTGAAGCCATCTTACTTGGGGCTTTCTTTGTTGGGAGTTTTGATTACTGATTAAGCCTCCTTACTCATCACTACTTTGTTCAGAGTTTCTATTTCTTTCTGCCTTAGTCTTGGCAGGTCATATGTTTCTAGAAACTCCCCCATTTGTTCACTGGCATCCAGCTTGTTTGTGTGTCCTTGTTCATTGTGGTGGCTTATGATCTTTAGTTTTCCTGTGCCCCCAGTCTCACTGTCTCCTGTTTCACTTCTGATTTTGAATTTTCACTTTTCATCTAGGATCTCTAGCTAAAACTTTGTCATTTCTGTTAATCTTGAGCAAACTAAATCTTAGTTGTGCTCTATTGTGTTCCCCAACTATTTTATTTGCTTCTGCTCTGGTCTCTGTTCTGCTAAATTTAGGTTTAGCTTGATCTTTTTTTTTTTTTTTCTGTTTTCTTGAGGTGTAAATTTAGATTGTTTGAGATGATTTTTCCTTGGTATTTATCATGTTTTAGGGCCCTGCTGCTGCATCCTGTAAAGTTTGGTATGCTCTGTTCCCATCTTTGTTTGTCTCAAGATATTTCTTATTTCCCCTTTGATTTCTTCTTTGACCCATTGGTTGTTCAAAAGTGTGTTTAATTTTCACATATTTGTGAATTTTCCATTTTCCCCCTGTTATTGATTTCTAGTTTCATACCGCTGTGGTTGGAAAAGATACTTGATATTATTTCAATCTTCTTAAATTTGTTAAAGCTTGTTTTGTGGCCTAACATATGATCTACCCTGGAGAATGTCCTATGTGAGCTTCAGAAAATATGTATTATGTTGCTGTTGGGAGGAATGTCCTGTATATGTCTGTTATATCCATTTGCTCCAAAGTATAGTCCAGGCCCGATGTTTCCACACTCATTTCTGTATGGATGATTTATCCACTATTGAGAGCAGAGTATTTCAAAGTCCTGCCTTTATTGTATTGTCTACTTCTCCCTTCTGATTTCTGCATATTTGATTTATGTAGTTAGGTGTTTTTACATAGATTGCATACAAATTTATAATTATTATATATTCCTGTTGAACTGACCTCTTTAGTATTATAAAATAACCTTTTCATATCTTACAGTGCTTTTTAAAATGTGTAACCCGTTTCTGCTCTGTTTGGTTTGCATTTGAATGGAATACCTTTTTCCTCTCCTTTCATCTTCAGCGTATCTGTACCTTTCAAACCCAAATGGACTTTTTGTAAGTAGGATATAGTTGTATCCTGACTTTTATTATTAATTCAGCCACTAGTCTGTCTTTTCATTAGAGATTTTAAAATTAAATCTTATTAAATAAAATTAAATTGATAGGTAAGGATTTACTACTGTCATTTTTATCATTGTTTCCTATAATTATTTTTTGTATTTTATATAGTAGTTTGTTTTCATTCCTTTTTCCTGTGTCTTTTGTGTATACACTACAGATTTTTGCTCTATGATTATCAAGTGATGTCCATAATATCTAAAAGTCTATTTTTAAGCTGATAGCAACATAGCTTCCCACATACATTTTAAGTTACTTTGTTAGTTATCTAACTACTTCGTGTATGTATTTGTTTGAGGTGGTCTTGCTACTTATCCTCGACTTATTTGAAACTCTCCAAGTAGCCCAGACGGACCTGGACCTTGAACTCACAATCAAGAGAATGTCTCTACCTTCTAAGTTCTAGACTTGCAGGTATGTGCCACTCTACTTGTCACATCTAAAAAAAAATTTTTTTTTCTCAAACATACTTCTTATCATACTTGGGATACACTAACAAATCATCATAGTACTTGTGTGTACATATACATATATGTGGTACTTGATACATGCTTGTGTACATGTGCACGGGTATGTTTGTGCATGTGTGGAGGCCAGAAATGGATGCTAGGTGTCTTCCTCAATCACCCCCCCCCCCAGTTTATCTTCTGAGACCTTTGCTCACTGAACCTGGAGATGGCTGATTCGGTTGAGCTCGCTGGCCAGCAGACCATGGGGATGCTCTCTCTGTCTCTGTGTTTCCAGCGCCGCTATGGCAACGGATGCTCAGCTTTCTCCGTGGTTGCTGGGGATTCAAACTCAGCTCCTCATGCTCATGTGGCACTTTACAAACTCTTCCACTCTAAAACGTATTTTGAACACTCCTCTTTTCTTTTACACTACAATTAAAAGTGATTTACATGCTACCAGAAGAGCGTTAGAGTCTTCTGAATTTGGCTACGTCTTCACCTTTCTCTAGTGAGTCTTATATTTTTATCATACTAATTAGGATCCTTTTTGTTTCAGCTTGAAAAACTACCTTAAGCTTTTCTTGTAAGGCTGGTGTAATGACCAACGAAGTCAGCTTTTTTGCTTGTCTGGGAAAGTCTTTAACTTCCCTTCATCCCTGCAGGAACGCTTTGACAGGTAAAATATTCTTAGCTGGTAGGGTTGTTTTTTTTTTTTTTAAGTACTTTGAGTATATCATGTGTTTCTCTCTTAGCTTTCAAAGTTCCTGCTGAGAAATGCACTGGTAACTTAATGATGACTCCTCCGTGTGTGACAAGCCTTGTTTGCTGCTTCCAAGTATCTTATCTTTGGTTTATGACAGCTTTATTAGAAGGCGTTTGGGTGAGATCTTTAAATTGAACCTATTTAGAGACAGAGACTTTTGAGCTCCAAGTACCTGCATTTCTAGCTCTGTTTTCAGATCTGAGAAGTTTTCTGTCACTATTCCTTTAATTAAACTTCTTGCCCTCTTCTATTTCTCTTCTTAGATTCTAATCACAATATGTTTAGGTCGCTTGATGGCATCCCACAAATCATGACATTCAATTCTGATTTAATTTTAGACTTGTGTTCACTTATTTTGTGTATGTGTATGAATGCAGGCTTCAGAAAGCTACTCTACCCGTGAGGAGGTCACAGCAGTGCTACACAGAAGTAGCTTGTTACCTTCTATGCTATTTCTGAGGCAAGCACTCCATTATAATCTCTGCCCCTACACGCTGCTTACGTGGGCTTTGGCCTGTTCTCCTGCATCTCCCATCACTCCGTAATTCCGGCATGCAGCTCCTTAATGGACGCTCTGCAGAGTTCAACTTGGATTGTCAGGGATGTGACACACCAGCTGAGCCATTTTCCTGGCCACGCTTGGATTTAATTTTTCTTCAGCCCTGATACCTGCAATGGGTTTGATTTCAAGTTCACAGATTTTCTTCCATCCAATCAACTTCCCCCTTGTCAGTCTGAGAATACTGTTGTTATTAGTCCGCCTGTTGTATGAGTCAGCTCCAGAGAAAATTTACTTCTTGAATTTCTTCATTTGTGACTTACATTTCATTGAATTGTCTTCCTCTGTACTTCTGTAACTAGCTGAGCTTCCTAAAAAATAATTATTAAAATTTTGGTCAGGAAGTCCATATGTCTATTCTTCCAAAGAATTTCTGCTGTGCTGAAAATCAAATCTAGGAACAGGTTCCTAGTACGCAAGTGATCCCGATTTGAGGTCAAGGTATTACACCTTCTTTAGACCCCTCAGAGCTGAGCTAGATTGCAAGCAGCTCCCATATACTTGCTCTTGAATGATCCAGCCTATTTGTCTTTGTCCTACAAAGCTGAATAGTCTGAGTGCACATGCGTGTGAGCCAGCAGCACAAGTGCACACTTGATATCCAGGAGGTGCATGGAGAGTAATGACAAGAATTAAGTAACAAGACTGTAGCTTGCATAATATCTAAGAGTGAGAAATTCATAAGGAAACCCCATTTAGTTAGCTCATGGTTCTAGGAGCACATGAGACACCTTTCTCATGAACGATTCACAGTAGAAGTGCATCTGTAGGAGAGAGTAAGGGGAGGTGTCAAGCTCATTTAAAAAAAATATGCTCTCAAAATAACTAGCCCCCTCTGTGATGATTATATTCATCTCCACATGCTGAATGAAGCCTCTGTGATGGAATTACTTTTCAAAGAAGTCATCACTTCTCAATACCATACCATTGAGAATTACATTTCAACCCAGATTTTGGTTGGGACAAACCAAATATAAATCACAATGGAGGGACAATTCTCCAAGAAGACATAACAATTCTTAATGTGTCTATATCAAAGAACACAGGGTCAACTATGGAAGGTAAAATCTGAGAGAAATTCAGGGATAAATGCATGTACTCACTATTATACTTGCAATTTCAATACTCCCTTGTCATAATTGGATGCATTTACCAGGAAGCAAATCATTATGAATAGTTGTACTTAACAACATCAGCCAACTGCTATAATAGACTTTGATAGACTGCTTTAGCCACAGTAGAATATCTATTCTTCTCCAGCTCACATGGACAATCACAAATCAGATCACTCTCTGGCCTACACTGCAGTGGACTTAAGATAATAGAAATGACACAGTGTCTGTTCTCAGACCAGAATGGAATTAAACTGGGAACAAATAACAGAGGGCCAGGCATCGTGGCACATGCCTGGAAGCCTAGTTTTTGAGAGGAAGAAGCAAGAGGATAACGAGCTAAACACCAAAGTACTTGGAAATCAAATGGTGTCCTTAAATAACACATAAGGCTAGAAGAAAACTCCCAGAAGCATTACAAAATATTTTAAAACAAATAAAAATGAAAGAATGCTTATCACAATATAAGAGAAAACCAAAGTGGCGCTCATAAGGCATTTTATAACACTGAATGTCTATATTAGATGGGAAAATCAAAAGACAACCATCCATACCTTACTCAAAAGAAAACAAAATAATAGAAATAAAATAAAAGCAAAAATCAATTGAATTGATTTATGAAGTGAGTAACGCTGATTGTGAAATCAATAGAGCAAATCAACAAAACCAAAAGTTCTTTTCTTTTTTACAAGATCAGCAAAATTGATAAGCCTCTATCCAGGCTCATTAGATAAGAGAAGACATAAAGCATTATACCAGTATCAGAAATGAAAATGGAGACAGCTGCTAAAACATCACATGAACATGACCATGCTAATAAAGAAATAATACAGCCAGCCATGTGCCCATACACTTAATAGCCCAAATGAGTCAATCCCTCTGACAGACACAATGCTGGCAAGAATGAAAGTAAACTAAATCTTATACATTGCTGGTATGAAAATATATAATGTTACAACAACTCTGGGAAATAATATGGTGGTTTCTTTAGAAACTAAACATGTACTTACCATGCAACCCATCAATTACACTCCTGGGCATTTATCCCAGAGAAATGAAAAATTATCCACACAGACAACCTGTTCATGATTTCTTATTCATAACAGAATTATTTGCAATAGCCCAAGACTGAAAACCATCAAAATGACCCTAAACAGGTAAGTGGTGGAATAAACTGGTCCTGTCATACTATGGAATGCTGCTCATCAATGAAAAGAAACAAACTCTTGATGCGTGCATGAATGCATCTCCAGGGAACTATGCTCCGCAGTAAAAACCAATTTCAAAGGTCACATGCCATATTATTTCATTTATATACATTCTTGAAATGACACAATTGCAGAGTTTGGGGAGTAGATTAGTGGTTACCATGGACTGTGGACAGTGGGTCAAGGGGGCTGTGACTCCAAGGGAGTGCCATGAGGAAGATTTTTCTGGTAAAGGAAAGTTTCCCATCTTGATTGTGGTTGCATCTATGCAAATCTATGTATGATAAAAATGACATGCAACTATGCTTTGCATGCTGTAACAACATCAACTTCCTGGAGCTGCTATGTTACTGTGGTTTGTAAGATCAGAGAACCCTGAGTAGAGGAAAGGTATAAGCTCCCTGTGTGCTTTTCATTTCTATTTGATGTTTGTTGAGAAATGGCACTTACCCAGGAAACTCAGCCTGCAAATATACATTTACTGTATTCAGTGCTGCACAAATATGGTCACTATAAAATTCTAAGAATAGTCCCCCTATTCCAGAAAGAGACTCACTCTATCACTTAGCTGTTCCACTCTATTTCTCCCCAAATACCTGGAAATCACTAATCTGCTTTTCATCTCTGTAGCTTTTTCCATTTTGAACATTTCACATAAATGGAGTGATACAATCTGTGGGCTCCTGACTGATGACTTTCACTCAGTATAACATTTTCAAGGTCTAACTAATTGATTACTTTTGATTAAGTGGTATTTCATCGTGCACGTACATTGAACCTTTATCCATTCGTCGGTTGATGGGCACAAAGGCTGTTTCCATTTGGGAACATTATGAATAAATAGTACTCCTGCAAACATGCATGTACAAGTCTTTGCTTGAACACATTTCTAGTTCCCTTGGGTATACTCACAAGGAATCAAGTTGTTTGATTCTATGATAATTTATGTTTAGCATTTTGGGAAATAGTGGGGCCATTTTCCAAAGAGTATACACCATTTACACTCCCATCAGGAAAATATGATGGTTCAGTATTCTTTTCAACATGTTATTATCTTACTTTTTGAAGGAAGGTGTGGTATAAGTGCTAGCTCATTGTTTCACTTCTACTTGACAATTAACAAAACTGAGCACTTTTCATGCACTTCCTGGCCATTCATTACCTTCTTTAGATAAAATGGCTGTTGAGTCATTTACTCATTTAAAAATTAAGCCAGCGGGGCGGTGGTGGCGCACACCTTTAATCCCGGCACTCTGGGAGGCAGAGGCAGGCAGATTTCTGAGTTCGAGGCCAACCTGGTCTATAGAGTGAGTTCCAGGACAGCCAAGGCTACACAGAGAAACCCTGTCTCAACAAACAAACAAACAAACAAACAAAACCTAAGCCATCGAGAAGCATGTGCCTTGTAATTCCAGCACTTGGGAGGCACAGGCTTCTTTATTTGAAAGTTCAATTTATCTTTTTTTTTTTTTTTTATCTTGTCATTTGGTATCATTCCTAAGAAACCATTGTCTAATCTAAAATCAAAACAATAACATAATATAATAAATATAATATAATGTAGCATGAGATAATATATATTCTTCTAATAATAAGAATTTTTAATTTTGACTTTCAAATCTTTGGTCTTTGATGATTTTGAGTTAATTATCTTTGAGACTGCATCTGACTATATAGCCTTAAACTTAAGATATGCCTGTTTTTGCTTCATAGAGTGAGGTAGAGACCCAGATTCCCTCTCCATTTCTACTGGCGTATCCATTAGCCAGTCCTAGGTGATTAAAGACTTGCTTCCCATTGGGTCGTCTTATCACTCTTACCACAAATTTTATACATGGCTGAGTTTATTCCTAGATTCAGGCCTCTTTAATGCTTCTCTCTACCTTTGCGCCACTACCACACAGGCCAAGTTACATAGCTTTGTGCAAGTTTTGAAATCAGAAAGTTTCAAAGAACCAAATTGTTTTATAATTTTCTTATTGCTTTGAATATCCCTCTTTATTGCATTTCCATATGAATGTGAAAAATCACCTAGCCACTTTCTAGGGAGAAGATGTAGCTCGGGTATTGATAGGGATTGAGTTTAATCTGTGAAACAGTTTTATAAGTATTGCTATCTTACCAGTATTGTGTTCCTAGCTTTCTAGTTAGGTCTTATTTAATTTGATTCAAGGCTTTATTGTGCTTCACCTTGCCCATATATTCTAAGCATTACATTCTTTTTGACACTATTGTATAGAGAATTGTTTTCTTTCCTCATTTGTGCCCTCAACCCCACTAACTGTTGTTTTGATTTTGAAGGGATAGGCACTTTATGATTCTCAGGTTGGACTCAACCTTCTGGGCACAAGTGACCTTTCTGCCTCCTCCTGCCTCTCCATTGGCAAGTCCAAAAATGTGCCGCCACGGCCAGCTAGTAGAACTGCTTCCTTAGATCCATTTTTAGGTTCTCACTGCAAAGGGCATAAATATAAAATATGTTCACACTGTGGCCTTCCATCTTGTTAAGTAAGTTACTAATTCTAATTGTTCTTTTTTAGTGGCTTCTTGAGTTTCCGGAGTCAGTTTCAGGACTTAGTGTCTTTACAGAAATCTGTCCAATTTGTCATGTAGGATCATTCCTTTCTTGGCATGTAATTGTTGATACTCTTACTGTGGGCTTGTTTTCGTTTTCATCAGGCTAGTGGCAATGTATTCTTTATCATTCTTGATGTCAGTCATTTGAGCCATTTCACCCTTGCTTGTTGGGTCTAAATAAAGGTTAGGACATGTTCTTGATCTTTTCCAAAGTACAGAGTTTTAGCTTCTGTAATATTGATTATATTTTTTATTTCCTTATCTCATTCATCACCACCCGTCATTTTGAATTTTGTGCCATCTGTTTTCCTGTGCTTCTCTTATCTCTTCGATGTAGTTTCTTTACGCTGGAGAGTTAGATTCCTGATTTGAGCCCTTTCAGGTTTGAACACTGGCCTTTCCAGCTGCAGATGCTAAAGCCCTGCACTGTTGGAGGCCCCTGGACACTTGTTTTCCCTCCCCACAAACAACTTCCTAAACACCCTCGGGATCTTATTGGCCCTTTACGTCTTAGGCTTGTCTTATTAAACTTGCCCACACTTGTAAAATTAATCACATTTCTGTTATGCATCGTTAATTTCATTACATTGTGTTTGTAGTAAACACTTTCCGTTGTTTTAGTCATTTAAAATTCCTTATTAATATGTGTTTTATGGCCTAGAATATAATCTAACTACATAATATTTTGTCTGCATGTGAGAACAGTGTGTGATAGCTCTTGGCAGGCAGTGTTCTATAGACGTCTGTCAAGTCTAGTATATCTGGAGCAACAGGATCTGAGCATGTAAGCCAACCTAGCTTCAATTTTGTGATCTTCCTCCCTTGGCCTCCTAAGTGCTTAGATGAGAAGTGCTCACCATTGTATCCAACTAGTTCAAGTACAAGTATGTTCATTTTCATCTGATTTTATCTGTTACGGAGATTAAAGTATTAAAGTATTCCATTATTATTATATTTTCCCTTTTATCTGTCAAAAATGATTCATGATTAGAGGGCTCTGTTGTTAGACACATCTATGTTTATAATTGTTATGTCGTCTTGAAATATTGACCCTTTTAGCATTGTACCGTATTTCTCTTTTTTATTAGAGGAAGTTTTGCTTTAAAGTCTATTTGTGTTACACTTGCCAAGCCTCTTCAGCCCTCTCTTAGCTCTGTTTGCATGCTATCTTTCCCTTAGCTCTTACTTTCAACTTAGTGGCACTGGAATCTAAAATGAGTCTTTCTGGACATAGTTGTGCATGGCTTTAATCCCAGCTACTCAGAAGTCTGTGCAAGTTTGAGGCCAACTTCAGTGACTTAGTAAGACCCCATCTTAAAATTAAAAAAAAAATCTTTAAATGGAAATATTAATTCAGAGGGAAAGTACTTATCTCGCATGAACAACACCCTACAACATATGATCCCCCACCACTCCACAAATAAAAGTGTGCAGAGCAAAGTGGCAGATAGAAGTCCTATCATAGTAGGAACTATATGAAAGGTTACATGCTCTGTCATCTAGATGTTCTATTTCTCCATCACTCTCTTCTTAAATGTCTATTTTCTAAAATACCATTTTTGTCTCTTGTTGTTTCTTTTACTATCCTTTAAAATGTGTTACTTTATTGGTTACCTGGCAATTTAATTCCGTTTCAGTAGTATGCACTATATATACACCTCCCTTTGTTCCATATTTCTTTGTTCTTGCTGTGGTAGGGCTGGAGGTAGAGCGCAGGGCCACATGAGTGATAAGCCATATTCTAATGCTGAACTACCCCTCCAATCGCCTTTGTACTTTTCACATTATAAAATATTTGCATGTACTGAATGCCCCCACACACAGAATTTTTATTTCCACTCTAAGCTGTCTTTTAAATATGATGAAAGAAAAACACTGGGAAAATATTGGAGTTCTTTATCCACCTGGATCCAAGTTACTATCTAGTCTCTTTTCATTCATATCTGAACTATTGTCTTTAACATTTCCTATAAGGCAAGACAGATGATCATGGATTCTTTCTATTTTTTGTTTATATTGGAATATTTTGTCTTTTCCTTCATTTTAAAGGATCATTTGGCTGGATATAGAATTCTTAGTTGAAAGCCTTAGTTCTTGCAATGCTTTGAATATGTAATTGTGCTCTACTCTGGCCTCTATTGTTTCTAATTACACATAAACTATCAATCTTATTCAGGATTCTTTTAATATAATGAACCATTTCTCTCCTGCTGCCCTCATGATTCTATCTTTGGGTTTACTATAACTACTTCATTATAACTACTTCACTATAATGTGTCTAGATGAACAGATCTTTACGTTTATCCAACTTTGAATTCATTGAGCTTTTGAGATGTGTAGATTATTGTTCTTAATTAAATCTTGGGGTGTTTTCAGCCATTATTTTTTCAAATATCCTTTATGATAGTATCTGTCACATCTATCATCCAGGACTCCCAACACAGTAAATTTGTGTGCTGTTAGTTTCCCATGAGCCTCTGAGGCTATTTACTTTTTTTCTGTTTTATCTTTCTGTTCTTGATAGATAATACTGCTCGACCCTCTCCAAATTTCTTTATTCCTTCTTCATAACCAATTCAAACATGCCACTAACTTCCTGAAATAGTTTTCTGGTTTCTTGACACAGACTGTCATGTAGCCCAGAATAATCTTGAACTGACTATTTAGCTTGAATCCCTGATCTCTCTGCTTCTACTTTTGTAGTGCTAGGATTACATCCATGTAACATCATGGCCAGTTTATGTGGTGCTTGGCATCAAACTAAAGGGTCCAGGCATTCTAGGCAAGCATTCTACCAACTGATCCGAATTCTCAGCCTCCTGTAGCAAGGTTTTCATTTCACTTTTATACTTTATACTTCAAGAATCTCTATTTGGTTCTTTTATGCAATCTGCCATCTTATATACCCTATTTAGTGTTATGTTGGACATTTGCCCATAGCTATTTAGTTATTTTGTTATTTATTTGATCATATTACTAATTTATTTATGTGGTAAGTCCAACATCTGAGCTTCCTCTGGGACACTGCACATTCACATTTTGCTGAAAATGAAACACATCTAAATAACATAATTCCAATCTGTATGGGCTTAATTCTCAAGCTCCTTTTCCATCGCATCTGTCTGTCTGCCTGCCTGCCTGTCTATTTAACTTAGCTTTATTAAATGTCTGTCATATATCAGGCACTATTATATATGTTGGGGATACAGGAATGAAAATAAACAGTCTCTTCTATCATGAAGCTGAACTCCTAGTGGAGAGTTGCAAATAATCACATCAACAAATAAATAATATGCCTGGAAGTCAAAGCACTATAAGAAAAATGAATCAGTAATTCTCAGAGAGCAATGGACTCGACAGGCAGAACTACTTCAGCTTGGATTATTAGGAACCCTTTTCTGAGAAGGTCACATCTGGGCAGGCACTGAATGAAGTGAGGGCGCTAGACATTAATGGCAAGAGGAACAAACATCCCAATCACTGGGGACAGAAAACCCAAAGGTACTCAGGCAGTAGTAATGCTCCTTACTTGTTTGAGGAGCACCAGGAAAAGTAGGTGAAACTGAGTAATGGGAGAGGATGGAGGAAGAGAGAGTGGGCAAGCCACAAGGTCAGAAGGGGAGGCATAGTGGAAGTCAAAGAGCTCCAGGCAGTGGTGGAGAGAGCTCTTATAGAGAGTGGTTCTCAGGTTGGGCCACACCGAGTATCAACTGCTGTGTCAGTCACTTTTCTCATTGCTAAGACCAAGTGCCTCACAAGTATCACCTTACTGAGGGACAGCTTTATTTTGACTTACACTTTGACAGAACGCAATCCATCGTGACACAGAAGCATGGCGGCAGGCATATGAAGCAACTAGTTGCATCCTGTCTCCCTCCAGGAAACAGAGATGAATGCTGGCGTTCATTTGGCCCCTTCCCCTTTGCCTTCATAGTGGGGGAACTTAATCTGGGTCTTTCCACCTCGAACTTTTCTTGAAATACACTCACAGGTGGCGTGCCCACAGGTGTATCTCAGGTGATTCCGAGTCTGGTCAAGTTTACAATGAAAACTAACCATCATAAGTCTACAAACCTATCACTTTCAACCAGAATGTTCCACCCCTGAACTTGGCATAAGGATGATGCCAAGTTCTGCTGCAAGCTTGAGAATAGATCTACCCCCCCCCCCTTGGGATACAGCTACAATGGTGTCTGGGAGTCTTTGCCACCAAAACTGGGAAACTACTTCCCAGTTTCATTTTGGTCAGGGAACCCTTATGTGGAATTCTCTGTTCAGGCTCCCCAGTCAAAGGAATAGTCATTTTTTTATGAGCTAGTGCCTTTGATGAGTAGGATTGTGTCCTTGGGGCTCCTTTCTTATTCTCCCAGTATAGGTTGAGGAGGTTTCTTTTTGATGGTACTAATGTCTTTATCAGTTACAGCTGATTTCTCTGTACTTGGCTTTGTCAACTTTCATCTGGCCCAATCTCTTTTTCTCATCAAACTGCACATATTTCATGCCTTCCTGCTCTCTTTCATTGTAAATCTGAGTAAGTGAAGTGAGCCCTAACCATGTCACAGCAGAGATCCTCTATTTGAAATTTCCTCCACAAATAAATTGCTTTATTAGTTTTAAATTCAGACTCACTCAAGTTCATAGGACATGTACAGAACACAATCAGATTCTTTTCTAGATTATAATATCCCACTTTCTGATAGAATCCTTGCTCCCTTCTGAAACTTCAGGGTCATGGCCTGTACTGTCTACATTTCCCTTGATATTCCGATCTCCAAGGAATGAACAGCTCATAGAGTTCTTCATACAGCACTGTGGAGATTCTCTAGTTCACAGCTCCAAACTCTTCTACATTCTTCTTACAAACTACTTCAAAAGGTCTACAAACCACAAATCATGTTTATCAAAGATAGTATTTGATACATCTTCTTAGTATCAAGTTTCTGTATTAGTGACTTTGCTCATTGCTGTGAACAAATGACAAATGTGTCTTAAGGAAAAGTTTGCTTTGAGTCATGGTTTGAGGGAATATAGTGTGTCATGGCACAGAAGTGATAGCATGAACTTCTGGTCACATTGTTTCCACAAACAGGGAAGCAGAGAAGAAGGACAGAGAGAGGGGGGAGGGGAGTGATGGGGAGAAGGGGAGCTAGAGGGAGAGGGAGAGAGAGGGAGGGAGGGAGAGAGGGATATATATATATATACTCAACTGGCTTCCTTCTTTTATCCTTTTTATTCAGCCTGGGATCCCCAGTCAATGAGGTAGTGTCACCCACATTCAGGGTGACTCTTTCCTCCTCAGTTAAACCTCCTGGAAAACCCACAAACACATCCAAAGGTGTGTCTCCTAGGTGATTTTAAGTCCGGTCAGCTAAGAATGGAGATTAAACCACTACACCTAGGAAGCTTTTAAAATTGACACACCCAGGCTACATCTAAGGCCAATCAAACCATCCATGGACTTGAGAGCCAGACATCAGCGTTTTAAGCTCTCTTGAAGCAGCCCTGTTTAAAACCCATGATATAGTGTATTGTAGGTCATTGCTATGCCTTTGAAATTTATAGTGGTTTAGGAGAAGCAAGAAAGAGACGGTTTTGAGAAGAGTCAAGATGTGGTGTACTGCGTGCTTTAGCCGGGTCCTAGCTGCTTCTGTGCCAGGAGTACATTGGAGGGGATAAGGGCAAAGGCAGGAAAATCAGTGAGGGGCCAGTGTCCTCACTCAGGTGAGGAAGAATTCAAAGTTAAGAATGTGCCATTGTAGAAATTGAAGGTCCAGGAGGGGAAAAGACTGGCCCAAGGAATCCCAGCCAGTCATTGGCAGTACAAGAATTTACAGCCGTATCTGTCACCTTCCTGTGCAACCTTCACTGTTCTAAATTTGCCTTCCTAGCAATCCTGGGGAGGTAAGATTACCAATGTGGTCATTATTAACCTTACTGTGGCTGAAACATGGAGCAGGTGCATAGCTGGCCTACAGGTGAACTGAAGAAGCAGCCTGGGGAAGGGTATGGCAAGCTGAACCCATATGGGATTGCTATAGAAGCGGCTGTAAAGATACTACTAGAAGGCTCTGACTCAAGGGCTGCCTCCCCCTCCCCAGTCAATGGTGAATTTTATTTTAATCAAAAGAAGAAGTGTATATGATGCTTCCTGCTTGTAATCTCAGCACTCAGGAGGCAGAGGTGAAGGGAGAGTTGTGAGTTTCTGGCAATGCTTTGTTACATAGTACATTCTAAGCCACCCTGGGCTACCATGTGAGATTTGGTTTCAAAAAAAACAATCAAAAAGAAAAATAAATAAAAACAAGGATGGTGGGTTCTTGTTATAATCAGCTCTGGTTACATCTATAGGTACTAGAGGCTGGTCCAGATGAGTGCTTGGGAAGGACATGACCATCAGAGTGACAGGACATTGGCTCTAATGATGTCATCTGTGGGATATTTCTCAGGCCAGAGGAAGGCCAGCCCTCAGCCACTCAGTCTCCCTTCTGAGTCTTTAACACAAAAAGGTAGGGAATAAGAGTACTTACCATGACAGACTCTGTTCTCTTGGGCCAACCTTCTAATCCCCTGCCAAGTAAGGATTATTTTACTGTTGAGAAAATTGAGACTGGAGGAGGTTTTGTCACTTGTCCAGTGGAACACAGTTGGAAAGTTGCAGGTCTGAGACTTGGGCTCAAGTCAGCCCGATGTTGATTCCTATGTTCTTTTCTCTGCTTGATGTTGCCTGCCTTCAAGGAACCTCTAGGTTACTCAAGGGCATCTGTGAACTGGAGATGCGGCTCAGTGGCAAAGGGCTTGCCTAACACACACTGGTCTCTGGTTTCCATTCTCAGCCCTGAATGAAAGTAGGTAGCCATGAGAGAGGATGTGCTAGGGTGCTGATGGGGTTCCAAGGCAGAGGACATTAGCAGAGGCTCATAGACAGGGTAAGATGGAGTAGCTGAAGGATGAATGTGTTGCAAAAAGAGTGGGGTGGGCTAAGAGGAGCTTGGTGGTCAGGGAGCACTCTGGAGGTGGGCATAGTGATGGATAGATCACTACACTTTTTTTTTAATTTGTCAAACCAACATTAACATGCCACATGCTCTACGTCCAGGACTGTTCCAAGCCCAAGGATTTTACATATAGCAACTCAGTGAAAACTCACAACAGCTCTACAGAAGCTGGAAATCCATCTCTGCTGAGTGCACTCGGGCTAAAACTTACTAGGGAGAGATTTATAAGCAAAAGGATGGTGTGAAAGCAGGAAATATAGCTGGGAGCTTCATGTAGATGGCCCTGGATGGCAGGCTGAGGATGAATTAAATATGGAAGGTTCACCTGGATGCCACAAAGGAAGGAGACTGAGGCAGCATCCCAGGGAGCAGCAGAGGACTCAGCCTCGTCAGGTTTGACGGGATGGAAGAGGTGTGCCTGTGGATTAGAAACATAATTAAGAATGGATTCAAGAGGAAGAGGGAGTTCTCATGGGGGCTGGATCTCAGAGTAGGTAGCCTTGGTCCAAGCTCAGGACCAATAGACATATGCTATATGGGCTTGAGCTTGTCATTGGCCTCTCTGGGACTTGGTCTTCCCATGAGAAGACTGAATATGCCCATTAGTAGTGGCTCAGGCATGGATGAGTTTCTTTTGACCCTAAATGTCAGGAGAGGCTTTCAGACTGCTGTCCATGATGGAGTTTTCTGACATCGAGAGAAGCTAACCCTTGGGTGCTGGTTAAGAGCACTGACCCAATTAGCACTAGAGTGCTCAGGCCCCTACATCCTCCAACTGCTAGCTGGAAGTCATGAGTACAATAGCGATGCCAGAGGGATCTTGGGAAGATCACCCAAAGAGATGTGCATGAGCACACGCCATGCTGCTCAGCACACACACCTGCTGACTGCCTCTACCACTGTCCTTCTGGTTGTCAGAAGCAAAGATTGAGTGTGGGAACCTGGAGCCATCTCAGGGCAAGACTCCTTAGCTCAAAGCACCACTTGACAGTTTACACAACTCTTTTCCAACACGACAAGTGGAGGAGGTAGAAATGATTAGCAGCATTTTACAAACGAGGCCAGCTGGGATGTTAGGGAGCATCTGCCCACCAGGCCAGCTTTCCCACTAAGCCATGAGTGCAGGCCCATCATAGATAGCACTGACACCGGAAGAGTTGGTTCATGGGTCACCTGGAGAAACTGAAGCCCCAAGAGGGTAGCTTCTCAGCCATCTCCAGACTCAGTGGGTGCACCAGAGCTCAGTCAAGAGCAGGTGCCACCAGGAGCCTGGGCCTGGCTTTCATTTGGCACTGGGCTGGGCGCCACGCAGCTTGCCCAGGGCCATGGTTTAGTCCCAAATTGGGGTGTTTGGTTCCTTTCTTTACGTCTCCCCTTGTAACTCCAGCTTAACACTCCCCAGATGGCCATTCCTGCCGGCTCCCTGCCCATGCTGCCATTCAGACGGGAAAGCAATCATTTCACAGCCCCATTAATTAAAGACTAATTGCTGATTGGAAACACATTGACTGGGCCCTGAGCCGGTATCATGTTGTGGGCCCTCTGGCCCTGGGGAAGGCCCAGCCCTACCAAGACTCTGGCCCCTCAGAGGTTTGCTTGCTCACTACAACAGCACAATTGGACCTGGACTTAGGCTAATGAGGTGTCAGCTGACTATTAGAACCACATTTATGGGGGAGGACCAGACCAGATAGGAGCTGACACATTGCAGCAGCCATTAGGTCTGAAGTTGCAGTGCTTCCAGTGATGGCTCTCTGGGGGCCACCAGGAGCCTAGCCCTGGCTTTCACAGCCAGCTAGTTGGACTCATCTTCCACCTAGACCCTCTTCCAAGAAGCTCAATATCTCCTGAACTAGGACGTTCCAGCTCTGCCCCCAACCATACAGCTACAAAGCACCATCTTCTTGCTAGTTTTGGCAATGTAGAAGCATATAAGCCTAGCTACATTTATTGAGCACTTACTACAAGCCAGGGGCTGCTCTAAGTGCATTCCATGGACTCCTTTCTTGCTCACAAAAGCCCTGGGGGAAGTTGAGGCTCTCAGAGTCCACATTTCACAGTAGGAAATTGAGACTCACTGCATACTTCATAGCAGTACAGGATCCAAAGGCAGGATGTGAACCCAGACTCCATGTGCAGAACCACTGTGATCCAGATGCACGTTGGCCTTGTCTGGGGCGGGGGGGGGGGGGGCGGGAAGTCCCAGGTGGGTAAGAGAGATCATCAAGGCATTACTTCACTACAGGGTACACAATGTAGCGGAGCCCAGGGGAAGGCACTTGTCCCAGGCATGGAATGAGGACTGAAGTGAGGGCCTAAGAAGGTAGCCTGATGACATGGGAAAGACAATTCAGGCAGAAGGGCAAGCTGGCAGGAGAACAGAACCTCCAGGTGACTGGTATTCTCTAGCGCTCCCAGCCAGGTTGCTATGAACTGGAGTCAGGAGAGGCACTATCAGTTCCGGCTTCTGGAAGTTCACTCTGGCTGCAGCTGGAGGGTGAGTAGACTGGACAGGGGGCAAAATAAAACTCCAGTGCTAGGAGACTCGTGTGGTCCAGGTGAGAGGGCCAGGTGAGAGGCGAGGAGTATGAAATAGGGCAAGCTGTGGGGATAGAAGGATCTGGAGTGGGCCCTACAAGCTCATGCTGGAACACTTGCTCATTCGCCAGTTGTGCTCTTTTGAGAGGCTGTGAGACCTTCAGGAGTGGGAGACTAGCTGGAAGTAGGACACTAGGAGCAGCCATTGAAGGGTATAGTCTTTCCTGGCTCTGGTCCCGTTATCTGCTGCCCAGTGCTTCACGATGGGAACGAACCATTTTCTGTTACCTACTCCAACTGCCATAAATGTTCAGCTCAAGATCTTGGAGTCCATTAACTGTGAACTGAGACTCCTGAAGCCCTGAGCCAAAATTAATCTCTCATTTCTACCAGGTCTTTTGTCACAGTGATGCAAAAGTGACAAAGGCAGAAAGCTAGCTATTTGGGAGGTGGATGCACAGGATTGGAAACAGAGAATGTTAGGACACTCTCACCCAAGTCCCCTGTCCCCAAAGGCACAGAAGATGTAGGTACTCTCCTGCTCGAAGCCCTCAATGGCTCCCTAGTGTTGGGGGTGGGGCAGTGACAGGGAATTCTACTAACTCACTGTGTGGTCTTGAGCAGGTATTCTTTTTTTAATTATTTTTATTAGATATATTATTTATTTACATTTCAAATGATTTCTCCTATCGTGGTCTCCTCCCGAAAATCCCATAAGCTATCTCTCCTCCCCCTGTTCCCCTACACTACAGCATCAAGGCTTTCCAAGTCACTTTTATCAGTGAGTGCATGCCATGTGTATTCTTTTGTGATTGGGTCACCTCACTTAGGATGATATTTTCCAGCTCCACCCATTTGCCTAAGAATTTCATGAATTCATTGTTTTTAATAGCTGAGTAGTACTCCATTGTGTATATATACCACATTTTCTGTATCCATTCCTCCGTTGAGAGACATCTGGGTTCTTTCCAGCTTCTGGCTATTATAAATAAGGCTGCTATGCACATAGTGCAGCATGTGTCCTTATTACATGTTGGAGCACCTTCTGGGTATATGCCAAGGAGTGGTATAACAGGGTCCTCCTGTAGTAGACCTTCTGGAGGAATCAGTATCCCAGACCTCAAGCAGTACTATAGAGCAATAGTGTTAAAAACTGCATGGTATTGGTACAGTGACAGGCAGTTAGATCAATGGAATAGAGTTGAAGACCCAGAAATGAACCCAGACTCCTATGGTCACTTGATCTTTGGTAAAGGAACTAAATCCATCCAGTCGAAAAAAAGATAGCCTTTTCAACAAATGGTGCTGGTTCAATTGGCAGCTAGCATGCAGAAGAATGCAAATTGATTCATTCTTATCTCTTTGTACTAAGCTCAAGTCCAAGTGGATTAAGAACCTCCACATAAAACCAGAGACACTGAAACTAATAGAAAAGAAACTGGGGAAAACCCTTGAGGACATGGGCACAGGGAGAAATTTCCTGAACAGAACACCAATGGGACCTCATAAAATTACAAGTTTCTGTAAGGCAAAGGACACTGTCAATAGGACAAAACAGCAATGAACAAATTGGGAAAAGTTCGTTAGCAATCCCACATCCGACAGAGGGCTAATATCCAAGATATACAAAGAACTCAAGAAGTTAGACTCCAGAGAGCCAAATAACCCTATTAAAAAATGGGGGTGCAAAGCTAAACAAAGAATTTTCACCTGGGGAATATTGAATGTCTGAGAAGCACCTAAAGAAATGTTTAACATCCTTAGTCATCAGGGAAATGCAAATCAAAACAACCCTGAGATTTCACCTCACACCAGTCAGAATGGCTAAGGTTAAAAACTCAGGAGACAGCAGGTGCTGGTGAGGGTATGGAGAAAGAGGAACACTCCTCCATTGCTTGTGGGATTGCAAGCTGGTACAACCACTCTGGAAATCAGTCTGGTGGTTCCTCGAGCAGGTATTCTAACCTCTGAGCTCCATCAAATCCTCTGAGAGATAACTCACTGATCCTTGCTTCACATAAATCCCATGGCAACAATGAACGGAACTGGTCCTTCACAGAGTGCCAGTCAGAGCTTGAGAAATTGGAGTCAGCAATCTTAGTTCATGTCCCTTTCCCCAGCTCTCCCCCATCATCCCTACAGCCAGCCATGCTAAACAGCTCAGGGGTCGCCTATGCAGCCCATACTGCCCACCTTCCTCCCTCTGCTGCCTTTACTGCACATCCTCTCTTCCTTTCTCCTCTCATCTCTACCCACTCAAGGCACAAATGCAGCCTTTTCTTGCCAGCTTCTCCTAACTTTTGTATGACCAAAAACTAATAGAAAAGAAACTGGGGAAAACCCTTGAGGACATGGGCACAGGGAGAAATTTCCTGAACAGAACACCAATGGGACCTCATAAAATTACAAGTTTCTGTAAGGCAAAGGACACTGTCAATAGGACAAAACTCTCCTACCCCAGAGCTGGACAACGAGAGTGTCTGATTTCCTGGACCTTGTCCTGCTCACCTAGGTGGACAGGACTGTACAAGCAGACAGAGGGAGAGGCATGTTGGGGAGACTGTGATAATCTAGACAGCTATCTTCACCCCCAGAGCTTCCCCTGGAGTCATAGTCTCTCCCCTCCTCCCCTCCAGGGAGCTAGTCCAAGGACTCTTCCAAGGCAAGCAGGTGAGTGACCAGGGTGAACGACTCGAATGGTGCACATGGGTTAAAGAGTGACAGCTGGGGTGACCACAGGGAGCAATGGGGCCTGTGGTGAAGTGGACAGGCCATGCCCATCTGCAAGACTGTTGCAGTGTTGGAATGCAGGCCTAAGGCTGACAGGGCTCCTGGGTCTATAGAGAGGAGCAGGCACTCAGAATTTTCTTATAAAATTGCCTTAAGATGTAGTCAATAGTGGCTCATCTGGAGTTTCTTGAAAGCACTCTGAGATAAATGCACTCTGGTTGATTTGGGTCTATGGACTGCTAGTTAGCCAGCTCCCTGAGAGCCCCATTGACCACTTAGTCTGGTGCCAAGAGCAGCTGGATCCCCCACCTCTGATGGATGCAGAGTGTGGTCCTGAAGTCAGAACGGTGTGAATTTGTGTCCTGGATCTATTGTGGACTACCTGTGTGGTTCTGGCCATGTTGCTTAACCTCTCTGAGACTCATAGGTGGAAAAAAAAAAAAGGTTAAAAAAGAAGTCTCATTTCCCCAAGATTGTCATGGCTTCCAAATGAGCTAATGGCTGGTGAGCCTTCTGTGAATCATCACCTGTGCAGGTGTGTCAGGATGATCCAGGGAGCCGAGACGACGGGCTTGGGGCCATGCCTAGAATGGGCTGAGGCTTTAGTGTACTTCCGGCTGTGCCCAACGCTTCTGGAAGCTGAACAATAAGATGCCATGATCAGATGCCCTGGGGGATTCTGATGCAGAGTGGGCAAGGTCCTGTCCACTATTTGTTCCTACTGACATTGTGTCAGTGTAGCCAGGGCACCATCCCTGCAAGAAGCTGGGAGCAGGTGACAGTCCAGAGAGTGAAAGGCATAGAAGATCCTATATATTTAGAAATTGTACCTGCGTACCACAGCCAACCACCTTGCATAAACCCTATAACCAGCATCTATGCAGGACTTCCTAGAGGCCAGCCTGCTCCCAACACTTATATATATTGACTCATTTAACCCTCCATACAAGCCTGGACTCTGTTGCCAGAATTCTATTGCCAGAAGCTCTATCTTTCAGATGAGGTCACCAAGGTATAGAGAGGTTATGTGACTTGCTTGAGCCACACAGCATAAGCACAGCAGAGCCAGGCACTGTGAATGTGGAGTCTGTGCTATCTGGATTAAAGCCCCTGAGTACCAGTCCATCTGTTGAAAGATTTGGGGTGTTCTCTTTTTCTGACGGCTCCCTAACAGACAGTTCCCATCTGTGTCTAAGGGAAACACCGGGCGCTCCTTCCACATCACAAACCTTCCCATTCAGAAGGTGCCAGCCTATGCCTGTAGCCCCATCAGACTGGGGCCCAAGATCCTGGATAAAATGAACTTTCTTTCTTCCCTGCACCCTCTTCCCACCCCATCATGGACTGAGGCCTTAAGACAAAGGCTGAGCGAGCCACTTAGGGAAGACCAAGAAGACTGAGTTGGAATCAGAAGGGCAGGTAAGCTCTGACGTGGATGTAAAATGAGGCCAATAGGTGTTCCTCAGGCAGGCAGGGCAGGCTGGGGCCAAAAGTATTAGTTGGAGGGACATGGATGATAACTCTGTGCTTGGAACCCTAAATACCCATATACCCATGCACACACACACACACACAACTCTCACAGGCATGCATGCCCTTGCCAGGAAGGCTGCACAAGGATTGCTTGAGGCTGGCCCACAAGGCTCCTCCCCCAGGTCATTCCTGCTGTCCTTGGAGAAAGAATGCTACCCACTTGGCAGCAGCTCAACCCCCTTTCCTGGCCTCTGCCATTCCAGGCGTGCCCTGTGTGATCTCCACGTTTCTACTTGGAGAGGAGACCTATAGGTGGAGGAGGGAAGGAGGAAAAACAATGTTCTAAATTAAGAACCAAGTCTCATAGAGAGCAGAAGGCCTTCAGTGCCTGCGTCAGCTTGGGGTGTTATAGAGGTTAGCAGGAAGGTCAGGAATGTGGGCACATTTGGTGGAGTCACTAGGTTGTAAACCAGGGTTATTGTGAAGGAAAGGATGAACTTTACTAAACAGTTTTTTTGTTTTTGTTCTTTTCTTGGGCCGATTAGCTAGACTCTGAGCTATAGGGAGTTTTACTCTTAGCATCAGAGCAAAGACCAGATATATAGCCAGACTGCTACTTTGAACTCTGGCTTTGTCTTTTACCATAGTGTGTGATCTTGGACAAGTGAACTAACCTCTATAAACCTTAATTTCAGTGCAAGAAGACAGAGGTTTTTTTGGGGGGGGGTTCTCTTTTTCTTTTCTTTTCTTTTTTTTAATTTATTGATATATTTATTTATATTTCAAATGATTTCCCCTTTTCTGGACCCCCACTCCCCGAAAGTCCCATCAGTCCCCTTTCCTCCCCCTGTTTTCCCACCCACCCCTTCCCACTTCCCTGTTCTGATTTTGCTCTATACTGCTTCACTGAGTCTTTCCAGAACGAGGGGCTACTCCTCAATTCTTCTTGTACCTCATTTGATGTGTGGATTATGTTTTGGGTATTCCAGTTTTCCATGGGCTAGAGGATCAACTGACTTAATGTACATAAAGCTCTTAGGATAGATGAACAAATGATACACGTTGGCACTGTTGTCGCACCATGTAAGTGGCAGCTACTGTTTTTGCTTTTGTGCAGTGGGAGCACACATACTTATTGCATAGGATTGTGGAAGGAGTGTGTGAGACAGGGCTCTGTGGACTCTACAACAAGAATGAGGTACTGATGGGTATGGATCACTTGCCTGTGATCCCAGCACTCAGAGGGATGAGGCAGGAGGATTGAAAGTTTGAATATAGGCTGGACCACACAGAAAGTTCTATATGAGTCTAGGATGCATAAGTAGACTGCCTCACACTCACACACAGACACACACAAACACACACGCATACCTGTATGCATGCATGTATGCATGTCCTGAGGAATGAAAGGAGTTGGCAAAGAAAGGTGCTGCTGGTTGGATTCGGAGGCTGAGGAGGGTCTAGAGCTATAGTTTGAGCATAAAGGACTCCATGCAACAGCTTAAGGCTTTTTCTGCCTTGCAGTTGGTCGGTCAGTGGCTTGCTCTCAAATCTCACCAGGCTTCCTCCTGCCTCCTAGCCTTTGAATTGGCTGTTTTCTCTGCCAAGAACACACTTCCCTAGACACTGGTAAGTCCACTTCCCTGCATCCTTAAAGTCTGTGCTTATGTATTGCTTCCTCCGAAAGGCCTGACCACACTTGGATAATTCTGCATCCCACCTTGTCTCCAGCATCCCTCGTAGATTCCTTTCTGTATTTCCTAAAGCATGCCCCGCCTTTCCATACTAAATACAGTACTTGCAACTTGCTATAGGATGGAGTACTTGGGATGCCCTGCTGCCCCACTGCTAGTTCCCCTAGTGCTAAAGCTCCCTAAGACCCTGTACAGGACAACAATGCTTTTGTATGGATACGTGTAATGTCAAGAGCTTCTTGGGATCATAGGTAAGTATGGAGGTGGGAAGAGAGTTGGGGGTTGGCCATTGAATGTGTCTGTAAAGGATGCCTAAAGGCCAGTCCAAGATCAGTGACAGATGGAGGGTGGAGCTGAGACACGGACACACACAGGAGAACAGGAATGTGGCCTCTGGCCTGTGAATGGACTGAATCCCAGATCTTGGCACATGCCAGGCTAAGTCCAGGCAGGAGGACTGTTTGCCAAGGGTGTGTCTGCCAAGTTGACTGAATGTACGGTAAAGGAATCACTCAAAGTTAACACCCTAGGCTTGAGCATAGGCCACCAAGAAATTAAATGGAAAGTGCTTGTGTTAGAAACCTAGAGGCAGCTCTGAGCGGGCATCAGCTTTAATATTGAGGCCTCTGCACAGGCTCTCTGCTTCCCCAGTCTGAGGCCTCCCATGCCCCGCTGAACTTGACCTTTCTAGTCTCGCCTGTATGGACGGCACCTCCACTGCCTAAAAAAGTGGATCCTCAGGCCTGAGGAAGACAGCAAATGTCTCAGTGTCTCTCCTCCCTTCTCTTCCTGTCAACACTCCCTTCTTCCTCTGAGTCAACCTCTTTTCCCTCCCCTCTCCTGTATTTCTCCTCATCCTAGTGTCTTTCCTTTCCTTCCTATCCTGGTTAGCCAATAGTTGAGGTGCAAGAACTGAGGACCTGCAGGCTAGGGATGGAATGGGAATCCCAAAAACTTACACTAGAGCGTGGTTCCAATCCACCTGAAAGTGGAAAACACAGCATTTGAGCTAAAGGTACTAAGAAAAGGCCTGAGGGTTCACGGATCTTGAGCCATATAGGTCACAGTCTCCCAAGAGACATATATGCTGAGTGGCTCATAGTGTGTCTCCGCCACACACCAGAGCTGTGACACTAGAATCCATGAGCACACATCTGTCATACTTGCAACAGGTCTCTACCACAGCACTTCCAGCACAGAGGACATAACATCAGATCTCAGACCACCAACACTCGCCTCCCCACATGTAGCACAGCAATAGTGCTCCCAAAGTGCACTATCCTATGTGATGATGTCAACCCTCTGCTACATAGCAGAAGTGTACTACGCTCTTGGAGCACTGCAACAGCCCAACAAAAACCATGATCACACCAGCAGTTCCTAACAGATAGACAACACAGGCATCATTCCCTGCTTTGTCCCCCTCTTGTCCTATATGTGCACACACACACAAGTATACCGACAGACACACTCACAGACAGACAGACAGACACACACACACAAGTACACAGACAGACAGACAGACAGACACACACACACAAGTACACCAACGGACACACTCACATACAGACAGACACACACACACAAGTACACAGACAGACACACTCACAGACAGACAGACAGACACACACACACACACACACACACACACATACACGGAAACACACATGCATGCCCACAGCCATAGAGAGGCAGAGAAAGAAAGTGCCTCACTTTATCCCTTGGCTATTTGGCCATATGTCCCTAACTGGCTCCAGAGAACAGCTGAGCTAGTAGCCGCCATTTCCTAGAAGGCTGTGGATTTGGCCTCAGCTGATCAAACACATGCTAGGAGGTCCACGTTTGAACTCGGCTCCAGGGGTGGCTGGTATGTGGTCCCCACCAATGAACTGCAGGCAGCAGCTGGCTGCTGTGGGACACCCCACAGGGAGGGGCTGATGTGACTGAGCTTAGTGGGTGGGGGCCAGGCAGGGCCCAAGCTGACTTGTTGGGGTGAGGGGGCGTCCAGAGTTCAGGCGGCTGGTGGCTGGGAGGGGGAACACGGGAATGCCTCACCAGCAGGGGCCTGAGATAGAAGCTGAGTCATGAGGTAAGGAGAGAGGCTGTGGTGGAAAGACAGGAAGTAGGGTGGAGGGGGAAAGAAAGGCTAGGAGGGGGATCTTGAGGCTCCTCCAGGCTCTTCCCTCAGGAAATGACAGGCAGGGATTGGGAAGGGAGGCAGAGAGAGCCAGCTCTGGAGACAGGCATAGGATAAGGACTGGAAATGAGGAACTGAAACCTGAGTACAAGGCTAGGGGTGGAGACTGAGCATTGAGCCTGGCTGCCCAGATGTGAGGGTGGATAATCAGAATTTGGTCAGGAGGAAGACCACTGTAAAGAACTTAAGGTACGCCATTATCGTGGACTAAACCACCAGAGAGTTCTATGGTTCGAACTCCAAATATCACCTACAGTCTGACATTTTGAATGCTTGGAACAAGGCTGTGGTGCTACTTTCGAGGCTTTGGAGCCTTTAGGAGGTAGGCCTGGCTGGTGGAAACATAGCTGGGCTAGGTGAGCCTGTTTGTTGTTATTGTTGTTGTTCTTTGTTTGTTTGTTTTTCTGCTTTCTGATTTACTAACTACGAAGAGCTGCTGCCTCAGGTTCCTGGTGCCACAGACTGAACCAAGTCCACCACCATGCCTTCCCTGCCGTGGTAGGCTGTATCTTCTGGAATCATGAGCCAAACAAACAAACAAAAGTCCTTTCTTCTTTCAGGTACTCTGATCACAGCGAGCGCTTGCTGTGACCGCAACAGTTAGGAGAACAAGAAAGGAGAGCGCATGTCAGAAAAGCCTACTGACTGGGTTGTCCAGCCTTATGTGCAGGGTTCACATCCTGCAAACAAAGGGGAGACCTTACAGAGTCATTGCTGTCAAAACTCCCAACTCAAGCAAAAAACCCCACCTCTGCCTTCAGGTTACCATGACAGGCATGGCCTATAGCTTCCTGTGGTACGCAGGGCAGGATTCCCAACTTCAGATACTGGTCAACCCAACTTCTGACCTCAGTAGGACCAAACTGTGGGAAGATGAAAGGGAGGCCCCTGCCCTGTAGGGGTTGCCATGTTGTTCAAGCAGTCCTCAGGCAGTTGACTCAAACCTCATAATTGATGTATTTACGTGCGGCTTGTGCTAAGGGACCTAAATGAACTCCCTCCCCCCAGCTCACTCCACCCAAGACGAACATGTGGAAACCTGAGAGCCAGGCTTCAGTTTTATGTCCCCAGCTATCCCTGCATGTCACAATGCTTTGGTTTTGCTATGCCCCAGGAGGCAGACCCTCTGAGTCGGGAGCCAACCCGGTCTCCAAGGCCCAAATCTCTTCCTCTCCTCCTCCCTCCCAGACTGAGTTCCTACCACCCACACAGAGCCCGCACTTTGGACGTCCTGAAGCATGAGCTCATCTGAGTCCCACAACAATCCTGCAAGGCTAGCAGAGAAGACATTATTATCCCTATATCCCAGTGAGGAAACCGAGGCCCAGAGAGCTGAAACAATTACCACAGTCACACCAGCAATTCCACCATAGACTCCAGATCCAGTACTGAGATTGGAAGGGTTGCCAGGACTATTTGATGGCTAAAATGTGAATTTTCTTTTCTTGTTTGTTTGTATGTTTATTAGGTCTCAGATGACATAAGAAGATGGAAGGTTTGCACCTAGGTGGAAGACCACTCGGGGCGTTAGGCCATGTCTTCTGAAAGGGGTAGGGATTAGGGAAAGAGAGGAATGTTTCTTTAACATGTACTAAGTGCCACACACTGGAACAGATGCCTGCTATGTGTTCTTTCTCCCAATCCTTATAAGACTCAGTGTGATAGACATTCATTTTGCTGAAGGGGCCAAGTGAAGAGTTAGTCCTGTTTCTGCTTCCAATGCCCATGTTAACTGAGGAAAATTCGTTAGCTCCTTCCCGTGCCATGTAACCAGCCTCTTTGGTACCCATCCACTTGCTAAAGGAAGCATGCCCCTGACATAGCTCCACCGAGTGACCTTCAGAAGTCATGGAACTGAGATGTATGTAAGGAAAGGGAGGCTGTGGGGGGAGGGGAGAACTCTGATCATTTGTGGGAGAAACCAGATTCCTCTGGGGGAATAGAGAGCAGTGTCCCCTCCTGCTTTCCCTCCTCGCCCCTCCTTCTCACCGCAGCCTGCCTGGGAGATGGAAGAAATGTCCCTGAAGGGCGGCCTTTTGGCAGATGCGGAGCTGGAGGCAGCGCCACAGAGGCCCACATCCTGGGTCACCTCCCACTCAGAACCACAAGGAATCTAGGCAAGCACTCCAGCATTTCTCTGAACCACCGCACTGCTTGCCTCTTCCCCATGCTGGTGTTTCTTCCTATCTTCTTCTGCCTGAGCATAGAACCCCTGCTTCAGGAAACATTCACATCCTTTCCTTGTGTGGTGGGCCAAAGAATTGGGCTCCAGCAACTGTTCCTCCTCCTGCTGCAGACCAAACAGCACGGCCATCTCTTGATTTGACCCTGCTCAAGGAGCAGACTTTGCATAGCCTGCCCACTTTAGTGTCCATTCTTGATCCTGGATCCCAATTATTTTTCTTTCACCCAAGCCCTCATCAGGCCCAGCACTTATTGGCTGCCCTGAGATTGGCCATAGACTCCATAATCCTTTTCTGTTTGGGCTTTAGTGTGAATAACAATGGCACAGTACAAGTCTCCCAACAACAAATGAAACTGGGATTCCTAGCCTCTCTTTCCAAAAATTAACAGTTGCAGTGCCTTTGTCTGGGGTTGGTCTAATTTTTTTAAATGCCCCAGAATAATAACATTGGGAAGTAGAGTGACACTAAAATCAAGGGTATCATAGGAAACATATTGCAATAAAAGTAAGGTAGCAGAGATTAGATAGACTCAGTGGATACTCTCATTAGATTCTTGACTATTGCAACTTTCAAATAAATAAATTTATTTTATTTAGACTCACACACACCAAAATTAACCAGATCCAAAGTCTATACAATGAAATGAACTTACACACAATGTAAAGCTTAATGTAAGGCTTCACAGCCTCTGTTTCAGTGTCAATCCATTACCATTTTTACTGCCATCCCAATCATCAACATCACCATTCTCACCATCAACCCCACTCCCATTATCACATAATGCCTCGTCATTAGCCTCAACATTAACACCTTCATCAATCACCATCATTGTGACTTCTTTCAAAGTACCACACCTCCCATCCATCACCACCAGCTCTGTACCTGCTGCACTGTTCCTACCCTCATCATCATTGCTATCATTATCAACCCAATTATCATTGCCATCCTCCATCTCTTCCTCAGCACCACTTCTGCCTCTAAGCTAACCCTCATCCTCACCATCACTACCTCAATTATCATCGCTAAATTCATTGATATCAGTGTCATCAGCACCCTATTGTTTTAGACTTTTTGTCGCTGATACAAAAAATATCCCTGAGGAATCTACTTAAAGGAGGAAGGATTTCTTCTGGGTCAGAGGTTTGGGAGAGTCAGTCCATCAAGATGGGGACGGCGTGCTGGAGCAGAGCTCCTCGCGTTATAATGGACAGTAAGCAAAGAGAGAATGTCTGAACTGATTAGCTGTCCTTGTCGATTTTATTTCGTCTGGGCTCCCGGCTTAGGGAATGATACCCCCATGCTCATAATCACTCTTCTCCCTTCAGCCCTTGGTTAAAATGCTCCCACAGGCACACCCAAACACAGGCCTCAGTCTCACTGTCACTTCTCAATCCAAACGACTCAATGAGATGAAACATCATAACCCCCCCCCCATCACATCTCTCTTGTCCTCCTCACTGTGACCTCCATTGCTCCCATCATCATCAGTGCTATTGTTTTATTGTTGGTTTTGTTTTTTATAAATTCTATTGTTATTGACATTTTATGGTCATTTTTATCACTAATGAAAGGTATATTGTCCTGGTCCTTGCATTCATGGAACCACAGACAATGGTAGGTTTTCAGGCCAAAAAATAAAGAAAGTGAGGGCAAAGACTGTAAGTGTAGGAATATAAGGTGTCTTTTTAACTGTGGTCAAAAAGGGCATCCCCTTGAGGAGCATAGGTCTGTTCTGCAGAGTGCAGGGATGTGGGGTAGGACTCCGGGCCTACAGCAGTCAGGGCAGTCAGCTTCTAAGCCACAGGGTCCATGTGTTTTACAAACCCCCTTCAGTTGAGCTTTAGAAGTAACTTGGAGCACAGCAAGCCACAGCTGGGCTCTGAGGCTGAAGCTGGAGAGAAGGATGTCTGAGTAGCCGGAAGTGGGATGGAGAAGATGGAGGGGTCCAGCCTCCTCAGTTCTCATCCCGTGTACCTAACTCTAGGACTGGCTCTGTGATTCACCAAGAGGTGGCATGCCTGGCTGACAGGATGTCGTTGGGATGGCAGAGGGTGGCTTTCTCCAGGCTGCTCTTCCTCTTACCTTAAGGTTCCTCTTAGCGCCTCATCCTCTCATTTTCTCAGACCCCCCTCTGTTTGCAGCCTCTGCTCTCAGAAATCCTGCAAATCCTTTATCCTTCTCAGTCTCCTCTCCAGCTCGCCTTCCAGGTGACAGGAGAGAGTCTTTCTTAAACTTATGTTTCACTGCTAGGGGCTCTTGTCTTAGTCTTCAGATATACTGTCCTTTGCCCACCTCATCTCATTAATTATGCTGCCGTGAGACAAGGCTCAGAGCATCAGTATGTCTCCCTACCCTTGGAGCTGTTGACAGCTCTCCATGCAGCCCCTGCTTTTAGAGCTTCCCTTCCAGGTAGTCACTGTCATAGTTTCCCAACTCATCCAGACTCTCCAGAAGACCTTACTTCTTATAGTCCCCAAACTAGCATGTGTGTACACACATGTTCCTACTTGCACCATCTAGCACCAAACTAGCATGTGCACACACACATATGTTCCTGCTTGCACTATCTACATGACACATACAACCCTGGCAGCCAAGCCTTACACACTCTAGCACCCACCATGAATAATAACTACCTGCTGGGCACTCACCATGTGTTTGTTTGTGTGATGCCTACTTAAAGACAGTTGATGCCCCCCTTGCCCTGTAGGCTTATCATAGTTCCTTCCTTAATCACACTTAGATGGACTGGAGGATTGTGTGCAGGTCCAATTTCCAAGCTTGTACCCTGAACTTTGAAGTGTTATACTCCTAGATTCACTTATTTCCATGAGAGCAGATACAGTAGCCCCATACTTATGATGTGCTCAATGTGGCACATGTGATACATACAGAGCACATATACCAACCTATTTTGGCCCAAGCCAACCTATTTTGCATGTATCAATCATACATCACTCATATGTCTCTGGGAAGAGCACACCTACTGAGTCTGATCATTGGGTAAACATCGATTAGATGTCTACTCTGTGCAGCCTGGCTAACTATGTCCAGAACTAGGTCCTTTGGTAACCCAAGAAAGGCAAGAAATGTCACATCTCAAGTATCTACCATATGCCAAATCCTGTCTCAAGGGGAGTCTATGCTCACAGCAATACATGTAAGGCCACATGCATGCATACTCACATATAAACACACATGCTTGAGGTCGAATATGCCCTGGCCCTGATATCCCTGGATCAGTGAGACTGGACCATAGGACAGGTATTGAATGACATGCAATTTAAATAGGAAACAGAGATGGAGCAGATGACTATTACTGAGACCAAACTGGCTCTCAAGAATTCTAGACTATTCAAGCTTAGAGGACGAACCCCAGAGATCACCCTCCCTTTGGCTACCAATGTTGTAAGTATATCTTTCCAGCTTCCACAGGCTTTGAGGACTAAGCCACATCTCTGGGTTCCAAGGACCCTGGAGAACTTCTATAAGCTTTCCCATGCACCCCATCACTTAAGGTCTGACTTAGCTCCACTTACTTAGTATGAAGAACAGATGGAAAAATTAAAGATAGTTAGGCCCTCTGAGAGAATTGAGGATAAAGGAGACCAATATAATTGTGTCATAGTCACTCTCACACAGGAGAAAATAGCAGGGGAAACGTCAATGGCCACAGACCAGTCCATTACAAGAGCAAGGGCAAGTCCAGCCAGCAGATAACAGAGTCCTGAGGCTGGGGCAGAAACATGAATCACCTAGCATGGCAGCTACCCCAGCCTAGTCTAACAGGTCAGCAGACTCAAAAAAGGCTGCTGAGGTGAAACTATTGTCCCATGCCCACTGACCTGACACTGCCTCTGACACTGGAGAGAAGAGGCCTCTTCTTGGCTTGGCAGCTTGGCATCCTTTGTCTAGGGAGCTATGAGCCCGAGGACTCCAAGCATGGATGAATTTGCAATCGATGTTGTATCCTTGTAAGTTTTCTGAGCTAAGTGTAGTCCCAGTCCTGTGTCATCCTAGTTGTATGGCTTTGGGCAAGTCATTTCCTTTCTTTGAACTTGGATCTCAATATTTACAATGAAGAAAGTTAGAATAATAAAATAAAATAATATTGCCTAAACACAAGAGTTAGTCACAGATTTCCCCGCCCCAGGGAATAGACAGTGAGGAGTCTAAATTTTGTTCCTCTAGGACTCTGTTGTTAACTATTTGACTGGGCTGAGGTGCCACAAACAATCATGGATGATAGGTAAACAAACTAATATGGCTGTGTTCAACAAAGCTTCATCTTTAGCAACAGAAAACAAGCCATCTTGACCTGCAGGATTTAGATGTTGACCTTTGAACTAGATATTGTGCTAAACACTTGAATTCAATTATCTCATTTGATCCTCAAACAACTGATGTGTATGTGTATATGTACTATCTATACATATGTATACACTAATAGTATTATCCCAATTTGATAGGTGGGTAAAGCAAGGCATTAAACAGTCAAGTAACATACCCAATATTCATACCCAATATTATATAGTTGGAAAATGGCCAAGGTGATCTTCTTACCCAGCAAGTTTACCTCCTGAGCCTACAGTCTTAACCTTTATACTGCATGCCTTTCAGAATAAAAACAATGATAATAGAACAATACCAATCGTCGCTTGTATTTCCATGGATTCATACATTATCAGAAAAGTGATCAGAAATACAGAAGTTCTCCCTAAGGAGCGGTATCCCATTGGTCACAATCAGTTCCCCATTGTGTCAGAAGTCATTTACTGCTAATCACAGGCTAAAGGAACAACTTAGTATTGTTTTTAAAAATGTCAATTGACCCAGTGTTATCTCTTTAGCAAAGTCTTTCTCATATGCATTCAGCTTTGTTTCCTGGAAGGAGCCCAAAAAGGCTGAGCTTTCAGCTGCTGGCAAGGAATGGCAGGGATGGATGCCTCCTGGCATCCACAGGTCCACCATCCACTGGCCCCCACAGAGAGGAGCAGGGACAGCAGGTCATGGCTGGTATGTCCAGTGCCCCCGGATTGACATTAAGCCTGGAGGAGTTAAGTTAAACATTCCCATTCAGCAACTGAATAACGTGGGACCCGGAAAAGCAGAAAAGTACTCAAAGTCGCAGTCTAATGTCAGACAGACATTTCTATGTCTAGCCGGACAGGGGCACAACTCACAGCAGAACAAAAAGCTGTTCCTATCACCTCCTTTACTGTGTATCACTCTCACTCGGCCTCTGTTTCCCTACTTGTAAGATGGGGATGCTACCAGCACCATGCCTGAATGGAGCCTGGTGCCAGTTAAAAAGACAGGAGGAGTGTCTAAAGTTTCTGAGACAAGCAGTCTTAGTCTGGAAAAGAGAAGAAATCTAGAAGGCTTGATGGGGCTATGAGTTCCAAGCCAGTTTAGGCTAGAGGGTACCACCAGATAGATAGATAGATAGATAGATAGATAGATAGATAGATAGATAGATAATGTAATAATAAAGAGTCAAGGGAAATGGCACAGTTTGTAATCTGAGCCCTAAGGAGGCTAAGGAAGAAAGATCAGGAATTTGAGGCCAGGATGGGCTAGATAGCAGGACCTATCTCAGCAAAAAAAAAAAAAAATGAGCAAACAACAAAACAATACCTGAACTATGTGCCAAAAAAGCTGTCAAAAGAATCTTGGGGATGGGGGGGGAGTTCTCCCGATAACTGGAAGGTAGGAATAGCTATCTCCATTGTGTGATAAAGAAACTTGGGTCCTAAGGTCTCCTGACTAGAAGCTGAGCCAATTACTTGCTCCATACATCAGCTTACCTCATCAATAGCCCTCCCCAAAGGAAATCAAAAGGAAAACTGACCACCCCCATGCTCCTCTACCCCAACCCCCACCCAAACCCTCACGTCCTGAGCAACTTCCTGCCCAATCCAAAACAAAGACTGGAAGAACTTTCTCTGGGACATCATGAGCCTCCTCCCAGGGTGTGGAGGTTGAGGACCCTGGTATGGCCCAGGTCTGACCCGAGTGAGCTGTCTCTGGGAACAATGGTCAGAGGCATCTCCCAGGGCTCCCACCAGGGGTGGTAGGTAGGGATCAGGATGGGCTGGCCTGGACATTGTTTAGAATGCACATTTCCTGGTGACATGGGCAGCTGGAGCCCCTGGGCTTCTGGAGTTGACCCAGGAACACCAAGATCTTTCTTCTTCCCCAGAGCAAAACAGTTCTTTCTATGCCCATCTTTCTCTGCCTCAGCTCTGCAGACCTAAGCTCCCCCACCTGCTCCAACCCAGGAGAGCACACAGGCTCCCAGCCACTACTGCTACCATACAGGAATGGCTGCCCGGGCTAGTAGGCTGAGACCCACCCACCAGTACACAAGGAGGCAGATGGGAGTCAGGCAAGTGAAGTGCCTGGGACAGTTGGGCAGTAGCAGGTGGCCAGCTGGTGCCACTGGTGCACATACAAGAGCAGGGTAAGGTAGCTCTCAGCTTGGCATGTGTCTCTCAGCCCACTCCATGGAGGACTATGTAAGTAGCTTGCTCCCCATTCATAATCTGCTTGAATGGTGGCTGCAGGCACAGCCGTGCAGTAAACGATGAACCAGTGAGCACAGGGGCTGGGAGCTACCAAGGCATCCAGGCAACCAAGAGAAAGGACTAACCCGTCAGCAATGTGAGGAACTTGCCCCCAGCCCTTGCCCCGCCCCACCCGTGCCTTTGATCACAGGCAGGCCAGCCCTGGCCCTGCCCTCCACATGGCCACATTTCTTCAGTCTCCCCCGCTCCCCCTGCCCCCACACCACATCTGGGAAGGGTGCTGCTGTGCCTTTGGGCCTCACCTCTGTGTGAACCTCTTCTTTGATCGCATCATCCAGAGGGAGGGAGAGAGACTAGGAGAAAATCCCCTTTCCTTTGCACTGCTGTCCACGGAGCACACTTCTCTGCGGCTCAGAGGAGTCAAGCAGCATGCTGAGGGGCCTCCAGCAAAACAAGAAACCTAAGCCTGACCTTCAGGTGGGCTAAGTCTTCAAGGAATCCCACAGGATTGAGTAGAAGGGAATAGGGAATATGCCCTGGGATAACAAAGAGGCAGAGAACTTACTTCTTCTCCATCTTAGCCATGCTGATAAATATAGCTCATATACATATAATTATAGCCCTTGGCTCTCACAGAGCACACCCATGTATTCCTTCATCCAACCCTGCTAACTACCTAGGCAAGAAAATGTTATCTTCATTCCACCCTACGCATGGGCAAACAAAGGCTTCCATGGGGAAATTCATCTATTTATCCTGAGTCACACAGAAAGAGTTGGTACTAGGATTTGACGTCAGACCTGTGGCCTTAGAAACATGGCCAGTTGTCCATGGGATTGCAACTGGCAACTTAATAGGTAACCACTGAGGCTGTACCAAGAAGATAGGTAAAGTCACAAGGATCACGATTTCCAAAGGAGCCTGGGTTCATAGTAGGACCCTTTGTCTCAAAACAACAAGACACCAAGCAAACAAGAAAAGCCCCCACCATATTAAAACCAAACACTAACAGCAAAACCCAACTGAGTGTGACAGTACAGACCCATGATCCCAGCACTAGGGAGGCAGAGATAAGAGGATCATGAGTTCAAGTCCAACCTGGGCTCCATACATATACATACATACATACATACATACATACATACAACACACACATACTACATACATACATGCATACTACATACATGCACACATACTACATACATGCACACACACACACACACACAAATCCAAAAATCCCAATTGGCATGTTCATTCATATCATAAACTAATGTCAGGTCCTGTCATCCTGCTAATGCTACCCAACCTGGCCTCTCAGCAATCCCATCCCTGACATTTCTGTCTGTTGTCCCACTAACCTCTGTTGCTTTCACCCCTTGTACTTCCTACTGGGATGCCTCATGGCTAGCACTGGGAGCAGGAGCCTGGACCTGCCTCCCCAGCAGCCTGCTCCTAGATCAGATGCTCTCCAGCTTCTCTGGTTGTCTAGCCTATGACATGGCTCGGGGCCTGGGCTGGGTGTGCTAGGGAAGAAAGCACATCCCCAGGCCAGGAAACAAAAGGTTTGTGAGGGTTTCTGGGCCCAGCTCAGACAGAGCCAGAGCACTGAGTTCCAGAGGCTGGCCTAAAGCACAGAAGAAGCTGGGGGAAAGGAATGCTTTGATTCCACAGAGATGGGTGGCACACAGCAAACCAGGGTCCACAGGCTCTGGCCGGGGGAGAAGACCCAGGGAACACTGCGGCATCTGGCAGGAGGACTCAGGCCAGCAATGCCTTCATTCTAATCATTCCTCCTTCCTAGGGCAGGCCCCTAGCCAGGGCCCTCTCTCCCCTGTGGAGGTGTGTGACAGCCAGGGCAGTTCTAGCAGAGGAATCCCCTTGTACCCTACTGGGGAAGGGCGCCACCTCCCACCGTCTCCCTATACCTCTTCCTGTCACGGCCTTGGCCACCAGTGTTCCAAAATATACTGGTTCTTGGCTGGTTGTTTACTTAAGAATCAAAACCATCAAGTCTTAAGTTCATTCCCACAGTTTTAGCTCTCACCTCTCGACAGATCATTCCAGTACAAACTGCTCCTTTGAGCTCCAGGCCCACGGCTGAGAGCCTACTCCATATTTTGTCCATGATGACCCCCAGATGCCTCCAGCTCAGTGAAGCCTAAAAAGAAAGTCTCTTCTTCCTGTTTCCGTAACGCCATTCCCAAAAGTCTGTGGCAGCGAAGCCACCTCCTAGGGGTGGACATCATCCTTGATATATCCTTCTCCTTCGTCGCCTTCAACATTTGTTAAGTACTGACCTGGCATTGCTCCAGGATGGATAAGCCACCAACACTTCCTTCCATCAAAAAACCCAAACCAGTTACCAGAAAACTTCTGCGCATGTTACTAAGGGCTGAGTTGGAGAAGTACCAGGAGCTGGCAGAGTCCAAAAGAGAAGCAACTGATGGCGCCTTGGTGAGAGATTGTAAAGCTGAAGCTGCAATGGGGATTAGGGGTTAGGCTAGGTTTATGGGAGGGAGGACTGCAATTGCCTAGAAAGGGAGAACTGTGTAACCAAACGCCTGACTTCTAAAAAACACTGAGCCAGGCATTTTTACATATGCCTGCAATGCGAGCATTCAGAGGCTAAAGCAAGAAGATTGCAAGTTCAAGGCCAGCCTGTACTACATAGTAAAAAAAAAACGATATTTCAAAAAAACTAAATCATATACATGCATGCACATTTGTGTATATATACATGCATGTGCAGCACATACACGCATACACACATACATATAGGAGAACTTGAAGCAATGGGTTGACTTGATGGAGGGACGTTTTACACAGAGTCAAAGGAATGTTACTGTGTGGACGGAGATGAGGCTAGTTAGGAGAGTGCCTGAGCCTTAGCAGGGGCGTAGCCGTCAAGCCCCATTAGACCATGTGTAAACAAGCAAAACTGTTTTATGAGCATCTAAAAGATGCTCCTTCTTCCTTATCTTCAAGTCCGAGCTGTCTGTTCCACCATGACTCACCTCATGAATGAAGTCACCAGACCAGCCTTCAATGTCCCTCATCTTCTGGTGTTTGAAGCCAGCTACGCTCCAAAAAGCCTCCAACCATGAGAGATAGAACACATGTAAATGTATAGTCATATGTAAAATGTTGTGTAGGTAGAGAGACCGGTTCAATCTAGTTATCTCCTCTACCTTGTGTCAAGCACAGATATTCCTCAACTTCGTATGACTTGGTTTATGACAGTTGAGTTTACAATGTTGCAAAGTAAACTTGCATTCAGTGGGAATGCTACATAGAAATTTTGAGTTGTGGGCTGTTCCTGGGACAGTTATGAACAGTGCAGTACTCACTTATGAAGCAGGTGATAATAGCAATCAGGAGCCCCCAGTCAGCTATGCAGTCACGAGGGCAGACAGCTGGTATGTACAGTGAGCTGGCTTGCCAAATGGTATGTGTGTGTAGGTTAAGGGTACTAAATGCATTTTTTTTCACGGATGATCTTTACAACTTACAGTGGGTCTGTGCCGGTGTCATTGCATCATAAGCTAAAGACCACCAACATGCCTGTAACTCCCCTGACCTTCTTTCTTTAGTCCCCACCCTCTCTGACCTCAGCTCCATCCCTGGCCTGCTCTCCTGAGTGTTTGCCCTAGGAGGTCCCATGCAGCTTGTCAGGGCATACTTCTGGGTGTGGCCTTGCCTCCCAGTCAGGCCTGCCAATTAAGCTCTTCAGCCATCTGGAGTTTCTTTCCAGTGCTTCAAGGTCTGATTCTATACACTATTTCCCAACACCGTTGCCTGCCCTCAGCAGGGCCTGTCTTCTAGTGCTTCTGGCAACTCTCTGCTGTCTTAAGACAGGTCGCCTCTACCAGGTGTGAAGACACAGGCTGAAAAATCTACTCCTTCTGGATGTTCCTTCTGCATCTGCCTCTGCTGCTCAATCCTTCAGGCAATCACTAGCATGGACACCTGCAGTCATCCAGGATTCACATCTGCCTTGGCCTCTTCCTTGAAGGCTTCTGGGTAGATCCTAGCTGAACTGTGATTTCTTCAGTATTCAATCCCAACAGTCCTTGGATGTACAAAACCGTTACTGGTCTCAAGCCACTTAGCCTTCAGAAGTCCAAACGGATTTCTTTGGGGGGTGAGGTCAGACTTCGAATTAAACCCAGGGCTTAGCACATGCTAGCTAACATGAGTCCAGCCTCTATTCCTTTTTCAAGTTAGATCTTATCACGTAGCCCAATCTGGCCTCAACTTTAGGATCCTTCTCCTCTGCCACTTCTGGAGAATAGCTGGGAGCATAGGTGTGCCACCTGTCACAGTGACCACACACCTTTGAGTGGAATGTCCCAGTCTATAAGCATAGCTTGCCTGACTGGTCAGGAGGGAGGCTGTCAGGGGCTCTCTGGTCTCACAGTCTGGATAGATACTCAGTTTAAACCTGTTCGAATGAAGGAGGAACCAGGCTGGGTCTGTCCCTGAGGAATCATCATTCCAAAGGGAGGAGGAAAGTTTGTCCCACGATGAAGAATACCCTCCCCTGCATCGACCAAACACCTTCGACTTAGGCAAAAAGTCTGTTTAGGCTCTGCATTAGATGAGAGTGGATGGGACAATGAGTTCCCTGACCCAAACCAGGGCTAACCGGGACTCCCTCTCCTACCTTGCACAAGTCCAGCCCTCTCCCTGAATCACCTCAGGGCCTCTGGGCTACTTTCAGGAAGCAGAGTGCTTCTCTCCAGCTCAGCCTGGAGTGGGGAGGAACAGCAGAGATAGCTTGATATGGATTTTTGTGGTTGGAGGTGATTGGAATCCCAGCTGTGTTTCCCAGACCCCTCCCCTTCCCTGTATCAATCCCTAACCCCGGTAGAGATGGGCAGGGGGAAGGGCTTGGAGATGTTCCCCACCCCCACCCCACCCCATGTGCAGCTTCTAGGCTTACTGAGAGGACTGGCAGTCCCTGGGACCTGATAAAGGTCAGATATCTGACGCCAATAATCGTAAGTAGTTTGGCTATCTGCAGGGTCTGTCCTGACAGACTTTCCCAAATAGGAGGTTCCTAGGCCTGGCTTCACAAGCTAATTACTCGGTGAGATTATACATGCACCAGTTCCCAGGCCCCAGTTCTACAGGCTCTGTTCTAATTGACCCCAGATGGAGTCTAATTGTTGGTGGACTTCTCAACTACCTAGGATGTTTCTAGTGTCCAGGCACAGGGCCCTTGCTTTAGAGCATGAGTGTCCAGTTTGGCAGCATGGATAGATGCTTCAGAGCACCTTCTATTTCACCTAAGAGCTAGTGGAGTGGCCTCCCTGGGCTCTGAGCACTAGATTTCTTTAAAAGCTATTTCTCCTTAGCCCCCAAAGGTGACAACTATGGACAAAAGTGTTTCAGGCAGAAGCCCAAGTGTGAGTTAGCCTCATGAGCAGAAGATGGCCTGGAACATTCTGCCCAGCAGGGAAGAGAAAGGCACAGGAAGGAGAGCGAGATGTGAGCCTACGGAACTGTGGCTTCTGCTCTCAGCCCCTGTTGAGGACAGCGAGCACAGCAGTCATACATGGTCTAGTTTGTCTCTGGTGACAATCCTTCTGCCTACCTTATAGAAAATGTACTAGTGTCAGGGAAATGGTTGGAACAAGGAGAAAGAGAAGGAGGCACCCACCAGTAATAGCTGATGAGGCTCTCCCGTGAGACAGCAATGGAGCTGACCTGGGAAGAGGGGCCATGAATATGGTAGAGGCAGAAGGGAAGGAAGAGGAAGGATAACTCCAGAATTCTGTGGGGTTGTGACAACAGTACGGATGCACTGAGACAGGGAAAGAAGTACAGGCAGCTCCAGGGTGTAGCTGAGTCACACAATTGGAGGTGAGTGGGCCCCCGCACTAATAGCAACAGCTCAGGGGCACTTCAATGTTGCTGACATCACTAGAAAATATTTTTTAACTTTGAAATGCAAAATCAAATATTTGGAATAATTAAGAATTAGTGTACCTTTCTTTGTCAAGTTAGTGTTTCCTTGCTATGTAGATTTACCATTTCAAAGAGAGATGGCTGTAGCTGGCTAATGGTAAAGCTGGTAACTGGAACTGTTTGACTCAAAAAACCAAAAACCAAAACAAAAAACAAAACCCAGGCTTGTCCTCAAGGCCACAGCTATAGGTAAATGCCACTATGGCAACAAAATAGGAGAGGGGAAGGGGAAAAAAAAGAAATATGGTCGGAAGGGTGGGTGCTTACAGCCCTGAGGCCTCCTTGGGAAAGAGACTGAGGCACTGGGCAGAGGGTGGGAGAACGTCCGCTCATCCGCTCGGGTTTTGTGTTCTGTTTCCAAACTGTGTTTTATGGGCACACCATCTGGTACACAGGTCGAGAGTATACAGGAAGTGCCCCCACTTCCAGGACTCAGAAGACTGTCACTCCAAGGCCCCAAAGACTAAGGAGGATTTCCACAGGCCCGGAGGTGAGCAAGATGGAAGGCAGGGGTAGGGCGGGGTGGACATTCCAGGCTGAGGGAGCTGGGGAAGGAAAACAGAGGCAGGAAAACACAGGCACTCTTCTGGAAATCCTGAGGAGTCAGCTTGTCTCAGCTGAAGATTGGGGTGGGGTGGGATTTGAATCCTCTGTCAGTTTTACAGCTCTCCCACCGGGGAGAAGCCACTGACCCACAGCCTTGTTGTCTTTATTTGTAGCAACACTCCACCTCGTTTCTCTGGAAAGAATGAAGAAAGTCTTGGGGACAGAAGCTAGTATGTCCGTTGGTCCTTAGCTGGGTTTCTAGATGGATCCTATAGGTGGAGTATACCAGGAATCCACAGCTAACTTCCAGAACTGGCTAAAGACTCACTACTAAATACTCTGGCCCCCTTCTTTCTTCTTTGACAACCAGGCTTCCCAGTGAAGAAAACAGAGTCCGGGACAAGCCTGGTATTGACTTCTGAATGGCAGTTCCCTTTGGTCCCTTGCTAGCCTTAATTAGCTCTCTTTGAGGTGCTCGGAAGGAGCAGAAGGGGAGACAGGGTCTTGTATTTCCTGGGTTTACACCAGTGACCTGCTCTGGGGCTCCCTCCAGCATCCCCATTCCACAGGTGAGAAAGGATCTGGCGACCAGGAAGCTGCAGGGTCAGACAATAACCCAGGTCTGCCTGCCTCTTACACCACGTGGCAGCTCCAACACCCATGCCTATTGGCTCTGAAAGTGTCCATCTGTGCCTGTGTATCTGGGTGCCTCTGCTGCCTCCCTCTGCTCAATATGGCCAGCGGATTCCCAGTGGGGCCCTCCCTCTCCTCGTCATCTGCCCTCTCCTGTCCTGGCACATGTCCCTTTCAGCCAGTCCTGAAGCTAGTGGCTGCACTCTCCGCTGGGACCCAGACAGATGACATTGGAATAATTGAAGTGTCCTTCCCATGACCTTGAGCGCTGCAAGGCTGACTTCCCTTTGGTGATCGGGGCTGGTGACAGCTGAGTGGCAAGAAGACGAACCACATCAGATCGGGCATGGCCAATACACCCCAGCTGCCTGCCAGGGCAGCTGCCTCTCCTCCTCAGGCAGACAGCTGGGAATACCCCCATCAAGTGACAGGGCTCAGCAGCCGCCCTCCCTCCATCCATTCGGCGAGCCAGAAACACCCCTGCCGACTGATGGGACACAGTCACTTCCTAGAGCTTCAGATGGATCTCCAGGTCACCATTGCCAACAGATGGGACACAGGCACCCCCTCCTGCCTCTGGCAACAGCAGGGGATGTAAACAAGACTGGGAAGTTCATACAGAGCTGGAGAGGATGCACAAGGCTCCCAGGGGCCCTGATAGGCTGTATGTATAAATACCAACTTCTCTAGGCCTTGGCCACTGATGAATACCAGTACCACCAGACTCTCAGTGTGTGCCAGGCATGGGCTGAATCTCGGGTGCGGGTGGGGTGGGGTGGGGTGGGGGTATGCCTGAATGCATAAAGATGATTTGAGGACTTCCATGGTCCAAACCACTCATCTGCTTCACTTTACTTTCAGAGTGCAAGCACATGGACACAATGCTCATGTGCCTACCTCACTCAGTCCTTGCCTCCTGGCTGCCTCAGTTCAGAAGTACATTCTGAAGCCAACTCTGAGGAAGGCCCTTGGCTCGCTACGGGATCCCCAAACTGGAATGAAATAGTATCCCTGGCCAGCTCACAGGTTAGAGGAGACCCAACTGCTACTGAGATTTCATGTTCAAGTACAGAAACTATTGTGTCTGAGAAGCCCAGGCGGGTGTGCTGGTCCTCTGCAAACTGTGCCAGGGCCACACCAGGAAGACTGTCTCTACCTGGGCCCCACACCTAAGGGATTACAGAGCAGGTTCTGTGAATGCTCAGGGGCTATTTCCTTGTCTGGAGAAGAGGAAAGTTGGCATTCAGACCTGGGCGAATTTTAGATCCAGACCTCCAGAAGGCTGTCACAGAGCCCATGGCACATGTGGCCTCAGAAGACAGAGCCACAGGGAAACTTATTGAGAAGAAACTTATAACTGACAGCTACCAAGAGATAGGTGAGGAGAAGCCAGGGGCAGGGAGCTTCCCATCACTGGACATAGAGCTTAGGGAGCCGAACCGGAAGTGGTGGAAAGGACTCCAGCCCTAGCTAGAGCCATATGCTCTCTAAGGGCATTTCATTTCACCCAGAGATTCCCATGCTTCTGGCATTCAACTCCAGCTTCTTCATGTTCCACACGAGGAGACAAAGGTCCAGATAGAGGCGGGAACAAGGTCAAGGTTCTACAAGGCACCGGTGGTACCCCAAGGACCGAGTCCACCATCCAATGCTACCAGTGTTGTGTGCTCTGTTTTTCAGACAGGCTCAGCCAGAACAAACAGGGGGCAGCAGATCCAGGAGCGGCCTGTCCAGTGTATCCTGGGTGGTCTGACACCCGTGCTCTTTCTCAGCCCCAGCCCAGGCTCAGCTGACGGATGAGCTTCTCCTTGGGTCTTTCTCTGGCTCTGGGTCTGCTTCCTTCTTCTCCTGCGCCACAGATGGATGCTCTCAGGCTGGCTGACTGAAAGGAGAACTGTGCTTGACCTGGAGCCGGATGTGGAGCAGAGAGAGGTGGGAACAGGAGATCCCAGGCTGGAGAGGATGAGCCATAGACTTCATTAAGCCATTCATAGCCTGGCACAAAGGATGGTATCTGGTGGATTGTTCGGGATATGACCACAGGCACTGAACGTCCAGCATGTGGACCTGAGCGCACCCAGGGGACATTCTCAGACCTTGGACAAAAGCCCGTGGCAACCTTCACTTCCACTCACTAGGACACCATCCTGGCCACCCAACCATCCTGCCTTCCTACCCCTAGTCCAGCCTTCCCCACCTCTTGCCAAACACATAGGACAGGCAAGGTGGTTTTCTAAGGTGATGAATGATTCAAAGTGCATTTTCCCGTTATGCATTTGATAGGTCACCAGTTACCTAAGGGAGGTTTAAGGGTTGGAGAGCAGAAAGGGATGGCCCAGTGTGATCCTCCAACAGGACACAACCTAAGCTCCAGTCTGCCAGAGCGGGGACACTTTCACTTTAACCCTCCTTCTCCAACCTGCATGGCTCCAGGGTCTAACTTAACTACAGCAGTGAGAGAGTGAAGAAAGGAGAGACATGGGCATTTATATAGAAAAGCCTCTTGATGGCGTTGTTTGGGCTCTGGATGGAGAAGCTGCAGTACGCTTGAAGCTCGGCATACAGTATACAGTTGAATGGAGAGGTGAGTTACTGCATACAGCTGAAGAAGGCCAGTTTAGCTAATCTGAGTAGGAGCCATGCCTACAGGGGGACAGTCTTCAGGGGATAAACATTTCAGAGGGATGAGGAGCGCTTCAGTGGCCATTTTCTTCACATACGGTCAACATTTACACTCAAACCTGAGGAAGGTTTCGCCATCTCTCTGAGCCTCACATGAAGAAGGCTTTGCTGCTCCCATGGGTCTGAGGCATTGGGTGCATCCTTGCCATGCCCTGATCATGTTAGCAATACACACACACACACTCTCTCTCTCTCTCTCTCTCTCTCTCTCTCTCTCTCTCTCTCTCTCTCTCTCTCATTTTTCTGCTCTCTCCTAGGCCATTTGTAATCACAGATGAGGTAAGCATCTCTGTCCTTGTTTGCAGAGCCAACACCAAAAGAGTTGCAATGACTTTCCCCGCTACCTCTCCTCAGTCTACTAAGAAGAATGCAGTGTGTGCTTGGCTGGGAGGCTGGCAATTAACTCAGGAAAGGGGCCTTACCATGCACGTTCAAGCCCATGGGAGGTACCTGTGAACAGGCAGCCCAAAGTGAGGTGTGTGTGTGTGTGTGTGTGTTGCTGGGGATGGAACCACAGGCTTTTGAACATTAGGCAAGTGTTCTACCACTGACATACACCCCTAGGAGTCATTATTCTTAAGAAGCCTATCAGGTGGACGGCCAAGTGACTGTGTTTCAAATGAGGGCTCCCAGGGTCCTGCAGATTAAAGGCAAGGTCACTGTCGTGGGAAGTATCTGATACTCTTGGTACCTGGCTTTGGTCCTCTTCCTGCTGCTGCTGAAAGTGAGGACCAGAGTGAGCATGGCTCCTGGGCTGCTAACAACCATTCTTCACCGCTTCCTCTTTTCTCTCAGGCCTCCAATTTTGCTCACCCACTTCTGAACAGAGAGCAAGGGGGTGGGTGGGTTATAGGGGCTGTACCTTGCATAGTATCAGTTAGTTGTTAATAACCCTGAATTCATTGGAGAGATTTTACAAAATTGTAGATACTGGATCCCTCCTCCAGAGATGAAATTGGTCTGGGAGTGTGATCTGTGTTTGTGAACTGATGTTGTGTTTGTCTGTTTGTCTGCTTGAGCAGAGTGGAGAGCTCTGGTCTAAGTCAGTCATAATTGCAACTTCTCCATGAGGTTGGCTCAGCTAGGCATGGGGTGGCATTCTGGACAGGAAGAGATTTGGGGTGCCACTGAGGTCTTCAAAAGGCTTTTATTGTTTTTAAAAAGTAACAATTCAAAATGGTTACTCTTTCTATGTCATAAGATTTTATTTAATTAAAGTGTCGTGCTTTGAGCTGCTCCAGCCACTTTATCAACCTGAAGGTACAGTCCTGAAGGAATGAGAAGACAATGGAACAAAAAAAAAAAAATGTGGAGCTATCCATTCCAGTCTTTGATGCTAAACAAACCAACTATTGAAGCACATTTTTTAAAGGGCTTCTTCTGGGGGTATAACTTGTACTTACCACTTAAACTGTTTAAAATAGATTTTTCTGTTACTTGGGACCAAAGCTATTCCCATATGACTGAGGGGAGGGAACCAGAGCTCAGGCAGGTACAGCAAGATCGCAGCACTAATGGCTGCAGAGCTGAGCTGAAGGCTGCTCGTCCTTCTGCCACCATGATAGAGTCCCAAGTGATCCCCAAGCTTTAGGTAGCAGTCTAGAGGAAGAGCCACAGAGGAGGCCTGGGTGGAGAGAGGCCATGTGGAGCTAGAGGCCACTTAGCAGTGATTATCAGGTCAAGCATCCTGTGGGTGTCCCCTGCCTCCCAGCAGGGGAGTGGCAGCTGGTGTCTGCTCCGGCTCCATCAGCCATTAATTAAAACTTGACAAGAAGATTAATACACAGGGGACAGTTTTAATTAGAGACTCCTGGAACGTTAGTGCTGGCATGGCCCTGAGAGACTATTTCTGCTGCTAGTCCCCTTCTTGTATAGATGGGGAAACTGAGGCCTATGACAGAGAGACACTTGTCTTAAGTTTTTTCAGAGACTCTGTGGCTCTGGAGTTGAGGTGACCGTGTGGCTGCCTGGCCAGGCCTTTTCCCTCTGCCCTGGGATCCCTCACATATGAGACAGCTTTAATTAACTTATTATCCCATTCAGCTTGTCACCGATTCCCAGGGCCCCCGCAAAGGCCCACAAGGAACGCTCTCTTTTGTATGGGCTCAGCCTGGCCCCAGGGGGCTGATGGGATAAGGGCAGCATTGAGGAGCCTGGGGCAGCTGAGTTTGGCCACCTCCTGCCCAGGGATTGGCCGGCAAAGGCTATGAGCCTGGGAACAGTCAGTCAGAAGCAGGCCTCCTCAGCCTTGTTCACAGGGCACAGGGGCAAAGGGTCCTCGGGGTCTCAGCTGAGATTCACTCCCCCACCAATGTGACGCCTTTGGTCCTTTTCAGATTACTTCTCTTGCTTTAAACTATGTTCCTTGTAGGGAACATCACATAATCCCTACGTGTCAATAGCAAGACTCTATCTCTCCTTGAGCCCTCTCCATTCCCAGCAGAGCCATTGGGAACCCGTGCTGTCAGGCCCTTGCGCCATCCCCACTCATATAGGCTCACACATTTCCCATGTCCCTGCTTGGGAGCATCAAAGTAGGGGATTGAGGTGGGGGCTGGGCAGGGGGGTGCAGACAGAACCCTTCCTTCTCCTAGGCAGCCCTCCAGTCCAAGCTAGCTTCAGGAGTGTGGGGTGCTAGTCGGGAAGGTATCTACTCCCTGGGCAGGCAGGGTAGCAGAGCGCCCCTTTTCAAGGCTCATGCCCCCTCCTCCGCAAGGCAGCACCAGGGGCAACTTGCAGCCTCGCTGGCACATCAAGATGCCCCGCATATCGTCCTGTCTTTGCACAGTTGTTAAGTCAGGCTATCCCAAGCTTCCTACCGGAGATCCTGTTTCTCTGTCCCTCTGAGGTCCTTCCTTCTACCAGCTTCCTGCCAGATGGATTGTTGTCCTGGACAAACAGACGACAGTCATCCTAGGACTAAGTATCCCCAATGACTTACTCCTGAACCATTGTCAAGACCATATTTCTTAAGGATGGCACACCTTCAGCAGTCAGCAGGAGCAACAACCAACATGGCCAGGCTCACAGGCTTTGCTCCTGTCTCTGCACACACCGGGTGTATGGACTGGGGCAACCAGTCACCACAGGCCACGCTGCTACCTCTCTGTCTCCTTATCTGGAGAATGGAAATTAAGACCATAATGATAGTTTCCACCTCGCTGCATGGGAGTGTGCCATAAACAAGGGCTTGCACAGTTCCTAGGAGCTGTGGGCCTAGTGGTACAAGAATATGTGACACCAGGAATCCAAAGGGGTTGCTCAGGTCTGGGCCTAACTCCAGGCAAGTCAGGTTGGTGCCAGAACTAGAAGAAGGAAGGTGCGAGGAGAGGCTTGATCCAGGCCTTGGTTAAGCACAGGTTCCCAAGGTCCCTGAAGCCCTGTGTTAGGGCCTTGAAAGACAAGGGATCAGCATATGAGGGGACTCCCCTACTAGCATAATGAAGGTGATCTCACCACGTGTAACTGTGAGGAAGCCAAGAAAGCACAGCACTGTGTCTGGAGTGCAACAAGCATCCGGTTAACCCTTTGGGGTCTGACGAAATGACAAGGCTCAGGGCTCAGGATGCCTGCCTGCATCCAGGCAGCTAACAAGATGGAGCATCTCCAGGAACTACTGAAGAGTTGCTGACTTTCTGCTGGAGCCAGGTAAACAGTGGGAAAGAAAGGAGTATGGCTGCACCGGAAGCATACCCTGTGTTCATTTTCTGAACCTGGTCCATTTTCTCTGGGCAGTGGAGACAATCTCAGCGGTCCAGGAGTAACATCTGTGGCACCTCATCTGCAGTACTAGCAAAGTGGAGTCGGTTCCAAGCACAGACTTCAGAGTGGGCCTGGTCCAGATACAGACACTTACCACTCCAGTCTAACTTTTCACATCCTTAGCATGAGGATAGCAATATGTTGACTAAACAGGGCATGGAAAGAACTCCCACTTGAGTGAACTTCCCAGCCTATGTAAACCATCAAGCCACGGTATTGTTAGAGGGGGATACTAGGCCTTAAGGAAAGAACTCACGTCTTAAACTTTCCAAATCTGCTTCCTAACTGTACCACATGCAGCTGACACCCAGTATAAGTTAATGAACACATCTTTAGCTCTCAGTAACCCCAAGGTCTTGGATGGTCAAGCCTGGAAGGACTCTTGAAGAGTGTTTCTTCTATGAAGATGAGCAAACTGAGGCTCACAGATGGGACACTTCTAAGCAAAGCTTATGAGCAAAACCTGTAGTTAGGCCTAGGACTAAGGCCTTCTGACAAGCTTCGGCTCCCTGCGCACCACCGCTGACCCAACAAGGTTGCTCTTTCTCTGAAATTGCTTCTAAGTGGAAGAGATTTCTCCCAGAATCTCCACAGCTCACAGCTTTTTTTGTCAGCCTCCCATGGCCTTCCCTGGCCTTGCCCCAGGCCACACCTAGCTGGCCGCTGTGACTGGCTGGCCTGGCCAGAGCCTGCCTCCTCAGCTTCTCAGCAGCCTGGGCCGGGTGGTCCTTAATTGCTTCCTGTCCTCACAGGCTCTGTTTGTTTGCTCTGTAGCAGCTTCCTCACACCCCAGCACACCGGAGGCAAGGCAGAGGCGCTGCCCAGCAGTGTGGGGCTCCTGGGGCCCAGCCCCCAGCTAGTTCTCAGATGTTGGGCCAGCCCTCCCCAGACCTACCATCTGGAGCCCAGGAACCCAGTGAAACCCTGGAGACACCCCCTTTCAGTCCCCTCCCTCCACTTCCGCCTCCCACCTCCCCCCCCCAGCATCTGGTCTTGCCCTCAGCTGCCCCCCCCCCCCCCCCCCGCACAAAAAACTCAACAGGTGGCGACCCATAGTGAAGCCCTGATAGCCTCGAGCTAAGGGGACCAAGATCTCTCTTCCCTTAAGCCACCTTTACCAGCTGCAGGCCAGTGAAACTCAAGCAGTATGTCCAAATAACACCTAGTTTCTCTGAGACTAGGATGAAAACCTAATGTAATGAAACAATGGGCCTTGGTTCAACCTGACCACTCCATGTCTGACATTAAAACAACATCTTTATCATGTCCTTGCTGTCCTCTAGTATGGGGGCTAATACACTACGACAGACATTTGTGAAGTTGGATGAGGCAATGACCATCTGGTCCCTGGGGGCAATGGAATAACGGCAGATTGAGTAACCTAACTTCCTGCTTTACCTGGGATGAGTCGGGAGTAGGTGAGAGGCCTTCACTGGACATCTGTTTCCTGGGCCATCTCCTCTGAAGAGTCCCTTGGACCTCGATTTGAATGAATAACCCTCTGTGCTCCTAACTAAAAAACCGGAGTCCCACAAATCTGCCCCAGACCTTTCCGTAGGAAGCCTCCCAGCCTCGTGCCACTTAACACCATGTGAGTCCCCTTCTTCTACATTTGAACTCACAGCTTCTCCTGACAGTTCAGGTCTTCTCCAGTCTAGTCTTTTTTACCAGTGGATCCATCACATCCTTTCTGAGTCTGCTGCCCACATCATACACTCACAAATGTGTATATACCTCCTCCCTCTGTACAAGGACATCATGCCATGAAACCCTGTACCTCTCTGACCCCCCACACCCTAGGAATCCTAACCTTAGCATTCGATTTCGCTGAGAAATCTTCAGCTCCACAACTGGACTCAGACTATGGATGACAGGAGATTGGAGACTCGCTAGGGATGGTGTGTTATCTGGGGGCAGAGGGCTTCTGACCATGTGGCACTTGGCTTCCAGGACTCCTGAGCTCTGTCCCTCCCTCCCAGCCTCTGCCCTGGACTTTTAGGCAGAGACAGGAGTCAGGGACCTGGACCCCCTGCCCCTTGGAGCTGGCTCTGGGCTGTAAGCTGATGAGGAGCTCCGCATGGGGAGTCCGAGGGTCCCTGGCGGGGATAGGGGGTCGCCGCGGAGAGCTCAGCCGCCAGCAACCCCGCCCTGCGTCTTTCGCGGCTGGGGAGGCGCCACAGTCGGCTGGGGGTCGCGGGCACGGAGGGGACACTACCCTGGCCTTAGGGCCTCCGCCGCGGGCTCGCGCCGCCCCGCCCAGGCCTGAGGAGAGCGCCGTCAGCAGAATTCCGCGCGCCCCGCTGTGGGCCGTGTTTACCCGGCCGCCTGCCAGCGGCTCGGCTGCAACGCAGCCCAAGGCCGAGGCCCGCCGCGGGACCCCGATGGACAAGCAACCCCGGAGGCCCGGCGGCGGGGCGGCGGCGGGCAGCGCTGGCCCTCATAGAAAGACCCCGGCGCAAAGGCCGGGCCCCGCCCTTCTTGTTGAGAATGCGGGTGCCCGCGCTGCACAGCCCAACGCGGATCTCCGGATCTCCGCAAGGGCCATGCCCGGAGGCGCCAGACAAAGCCCCGCAGAGCCTCCAGAGAGGGACAGTGATGGCAGAAGGGCTTGAGCCTGAGGCAGAGCTTGGGGACAAGGCTAAAGGGCAGTCACCCACAGAACGCTGAGCTCCAGGCCTCACGATGCCCCCACCCAGGTGGGTGGCTGACCTGGGTAAGGGCCTTCCTTCTTTCTTCCAGGCCTGCACTTGTCCAGTTGTCTTAGGAAGAGCAGACTCAGGAAGGTGGGACCGCAAGAAGCCAAGAGTATGTGTCTGCCCCCCCCACCTCCCACCCCGCGCCCCCTGCCCAGGGGACAGCTGCCACTCAGCTCCAGCTGTCTGTTGCCTGTGAGTGAGAGCACAGGATTACTAGATCTTCAGAGTTTTTAAGAAGTTATAAATCTGGATGTTTATGTAAAAAATCTCCTGAATTTTAAATGATGAGAGCTAATTTCTTCATCATGTAGGCACCATGCGAGCCAAAGAAAACACTTTGGAGGTTTGAAGTGGCCCATAAGGTGACTGTTTATGGCAGTCTCTAAGGCCCACGTGGGCTCTGACAATGGCCACATGTGTAGCTCCACCACCATTGTGACTGGAATCCAAACCTCATCCAAAATGTCACGCTGTCCCTGAGCCACCAGGAAGAGGCTGCCTTGCCCTGGCATTGGGTCCCTGAGAACACATGGTTCAAGATGTCCAGACTTACGGTGGCCTCTCTCTGTTGGTGATCCACTGCCACCTCCATTTTGTTTCTGAGGCAGCATCTTGTACACACACACACACACACACACACACACACGGGAGGGGGGACACAGAGAGAACAGAGACATCTAAAGACACAGGAATATATATATATATATATATATAGAGAGAGAGAGAGAGAGACACATAGAGAAAGTCATACACACAGAGATAAAATAGAGAAGGAGGAAGACAGAGACAGAGAGACTCTCAAGGCCTTTCTGGGCCTGGACACCATGGCACCGATAGATTGTATACTATCACATCCAATAATGACCTGTTATTCACTATTACATGGTAGTGCCCCAAAGGCTTATAGGTCCACAAGTGTCTTTTTATCCTAGCACCGAAATTCCAGGACCACCACCCTGGCATGGTGGGAAGGCAGAGAAGGGAGGGAGGGAAGAGAGCATCTTGACATGTGCTGAGAATGGGCCTTCCCTGAGACCTCCCAGTCCCGACTCCTTCCCACTCCACAGCCCACGAAGACCAGCCAAGCATGACAAGGGTTAATTGGATACCCCCAGCTGGAATCATAGAATCATAAGGCTGGAACGAACCTCGGAGGTCATCCACCAGGGGTAGAAGAGAGATTTTAATTACTCAATCCAGCTGGCTTGGAAGCACCTCATCCCCCAGCTCTAGCCCAAGTGGGGGAGGAGACAAGGCCTGGAAAGGGCCGCTAGGCCTGGAGCCTGTCTGAAGGGTAGGCCCTAACCATGTCAGTCACATTCCTATCAGCAACCCCTCCCCCGCCCGCATCCAGCAGGGCCTAGCTTTGGATGGACACTCAGCTCTTGGCTGAATAACAGGCAGGGCTGCTGGTAGCTGGAGAAACTGTGAGTGTTAGCATGTTAGACAGGGAAGGCAGTGGCCAGGGTTCTAGGATAAGTCCTCCTCGCAGTCACTAGCTATGAACGGGCAGGCTGCAGTGCACCTTTTCACACCACTTCCTGTGCCTCCTTCTGTGGCTCTGGGTCAGTGACCCCAAGAACATCCAGGTCAGCTGCCTGGGCTCCCGCTCCAGAAGTTTCTGAGCCTCTTCGCTATTTAGTTTAGCCTGTGCTACATTTGCATCTGAACTCCACTCTTGATGATATCCTACACGAGAAACCTTCCCCCTCACCATTTGGATAGAGTGGGGGAAAAATAATCTGGTTATGACCAAAAGATTCAAAGCCAGATACCAAGAAGGACTTCCTGAAGCTGGAACTTGCTAGCGAGGCAGGAAGTCAGGTAGACTCTGGAGTCTCCTGAAGACTGAGAACTGAAAGCCCCATGGGGAATTGGGAAGTACACTAGCTAACCCTAGTAAGGGTTGGGCTGGGTGACATTGCCACCAATATCCCTAAGCCCGGAACCTAGCCCTAGCATGTAGGGGGCAGGGCTCCCAGGATTAGGGCAATAGCCACCCAGCCAATTTCTTGCTAATGAAAGTCAAGGACATTAGCCCAGGGACAGGCAGCTGACTTGAGGTGGAAGCTCATGGCTGCCCTGGCCTCTGTCCAGAAGCCACCCAGAGGTAGACCCTAGCTGAGGGAGGCAGAATCGGGCCCTCCCCCAACAGGCAGAGAAATGAACTTCCCTTGAGAGAGCTCCAGATCGATTTAAAGGGAATTCTGCATTACCCACTCCCCCTCATCTTCAAGAGCCCTGAGGGTTGACTAACATCTTCTGTGGGGAAGCTTCCACTGGCTGCAGACAGCCTGTGCCATTTCAACCCAAGCCCTTTTCGCACAGCTGAGCTGTGTGTTTAGCCCAGCCCGGAAGCCCAAGCTTGCTCGACTGGAAGTTCTTCTGTCTATCAGTTCTCTATGCCTCCTGCTGTGGTACCTCACTCTTTTTTCCTTTTATCCTGCCCCGATGTGGAACGGAAGCCCTCTTTGGTCCCTGAGATGGAACAAAGCTTGGATTTTAGAATGATCCTGTGGTTTAGGAGGTAATCACAGTGCCCCGCCACCTACAGCCTCGACTGCCAACCCTGCCAGTTCCCTCCTGAGAAATGGCCCAGGCTCTGGGGATTAGAGGAAAGGTCTAGGAGCAGGCTGGCTAAGTAGGGCTGACTGTGGAAGACAGAAAGAGGAAGGGGAAAAGGAGGGAGGGCCAGGCCAGGGTGGCCTTTGGGTTAAGTCAGATAATAACCCTAAACCACCTGCCGCGTGAGCCGAGTATAAATCACTAATCGGTTTGAGACTTCACATAGGCTAATGAATTTCTCTATCCAAGGAGTCTCTCCAGAGCCACACCCCCTGGCAGGTGGCCAAGCATGGAGTTTTCTGGGGCCTGGCGCAGGGGCAGCTTGTGGGATCCTCCAGCCTGCCCCTCCTAGTCCCCTCTCCCACATGTAGCCTGCTAGGTCTGAGAACTTAGAAAAGCCAGTGACGTGCGAGGCTCTGGACAGCCGTGGGCTCCGGGGACCTGGCCATAGGTGGAACCTCTCTTTGGGCTATGGTGGGTACTCATCTGCAAGAAGGGCGATCACACTTGCCTTGTGGAGTTGCGAATAAGAAAAGCAGAAAGAAGAGCCTGGCCAAGTGCCTGGCACGCAGTATGTACTCAATCAGCTGGAGTCTTCTCGGCCTCTCAGATTATGGACAGAAGGGCAAGCTGGAAGGGTGTGGCTTGGTGCTGGAGGACTTGTCCAGCCTGCTCAAAGCCCAGGACTCCACCCTTAGTACCTCAGACAAAACAAGATAGGCATCTGAACGTAGGGGGCTGTGAGTTCCTCACTGCCAGGGCAAGTTGCTAGGGTCAGTGGGTTCTACTGCTCCCTGACTTTGAATCAGAAGGGGCAGAGCTAGGCAGCACATAGACAAACATGTCCTGTCCTAGAGCATCAGGTGGCCTAAGGACAGTGGCCTGTCTTCCATGCAACTAGAGGCTGTGCAGAAAAGGACTCCATGCTGCCACCGCCGCTCCCGGAGGCAGAGCTATCTCAGTATCTACCTGCAGATGGCCCTAGCTTTCAGGGTCCTGGGCCATGGCTCTGCCAGCTGTTTTGCCCTTATCAGCCCCTCCCCCATCCCATGCCCCAGCGGCCACCACTCTACAACCCTACTCAGACTCAGACAACCTTTACAGAGCCTCGATATGGAGGGAGTGGAAAGAAACTAATGAAAAACTGGAATCTTAAACCTGTGAGATGGCTCGGCAGGCAAAGGAGCCTGCCTTCCGTCCAGGCTTCACAACTTGAGTCTGAGCCCTAAGACCCACATGGTGGCAAGGATTGACTCCCACACATTGTCCTCTGACTTCCATATGCACACCATACACACCATAGTACATGTGTATTCACATGTGCACATGCGCAGACACACACACATACACACACACATACCAAAGTTCACCAGAATGCTGGCATGAGGGTAGGGGGGAGACAGTCAGGTAAAGCCACACTTCCTGGTGGGACCTTGAGCCAGGACTACAATAGCTGACAATGCTTCGACACGGTGCTCCTTCCAGGCTGTGGTGCTGTACACTGACAAATCACCTTCTGACCTGCAATTGAGTCTGTTCTAATGGTGCCTTTCTGCCCTGACACACTGAGATTCTGCATGCTTAGGACCTGACCAAGTAAGCGCATGCTCCTGTCTATTGCACTCCATCCATCTTCAGGCTCTGTGCTTCTCCAGCAAGCCTAAAGAAGTAGCATCCTCATATCCTTCCTGGGGCTGGGAAAGGGAGGGCTCACATACTCTGTTCCTTTCTCTTTTTGACCTCTCTGTCTACTTACACACTGGAAGGGTTCACCATTTTTCAAGGGCCCTCCCATTAAGGTCCTTCTGCTGGGCAGAGGAGAATCCATCTTCAAAACTAATCTTAGTGTGTAGGATTACAATAGAAAATATCTCCTGGAAGGTGGGGCCAAGGATTCTGACCCTAATTAATGGAGGTGCTGGCTCTGGCTTACTAGTCAACAGTATCGCCTTAAGTACATTGTCTTTCTCTGAGCTCAGGCTTGCCATCTATATAACATGAACACAGACGTAGCAGCAATCCGACATCATTAGATGTTTTCTCTGTCTTTATAAACTGGGTTTATAAAGGGTTAGGGTTAGGTAGTAAAATAGTAAAAACTGAGCAGGTTGAGCCCCGTTTTGTTCAATCCCAACTTACAAGGGTCTTCCCTCCTTCTCCCTGTGACTCTCCCAACAAGTACCAGGAAGAAATTCTCACATCACTCCCCAGAGTGTTGATGGGTGTGTCCTAGTACAGGATTCTCTGTGTCAGTGCAAGTCAGCCTAGGGCAGAAAGAGGTCATATGCGAATCCCCAGCTGAGGGAGATATGTGCCCTGAAGGGAAACTCTTGTTATCACAAAGAAGGGAGGTCAAAAGAAGAGAAGGCGGCACCAAAATGCCTGCAACCTCAGTCCACATGAGGTTCTTCTAGCAAAGAACTCGAGAGTCTGGGGGCTCCAAGGGCACATACACCAGCTCCTCACAGCACTGGCTGGCCAGCTGGGAAAGCCCACGATCACAGAACCTGCTTCTTGGTTTGCTAGTGCTCCGTTTTCTATCTTTGTGTAGTGAACAGCAAGCTCTACGAAGCCCTTTCTCTTGTTAGTAAAATAGTTTTTATTTGTTCTTTGACAATTCGTACAGGTTAACAATGTACCTTGAAATTATGTACCTTAAAATCCTCCCCAGTCCTCCAGGGACCCACGACATGTGTCTCCCCTTCATATCCCTTCTGATTTGTTGTTGGTTTTGATTTGTTGTTTTGTAACCCACTGAATTCGATTAATGTTGGATGATCTGGCTGGCTCGATCTTGTGCAGGTCTTATGTAGCTGAGTGTCGTGCTACAGCAAAAAGACTGCATTTCCCAACTTGCCTTCCGTCTTCTGCTCCTACATTCTTTTGGCCCCATCTCACACAATGTTCCTTGAGCTTCTAGGGCTTTGATATCAACGTGTTACATACAGCCGAGTACTCAATAAGTTATTTATTCTCAATTATGAGTCCCTTCATTAACTGCTGCTGACTACAGAGACGCTTTTTTGGCTAGAGTTGAGTGCAGCACTAATCTGTGGGTATAAACACAAATATTTCAAAGGCAGTTTGACAACACATCCACTTGGCCACACAACAGCAGTTGCTGCCCACCTCCCCTGTGGGCCTATGACTGCTGAGCCGTGCCATTTGACCAGGTTTACACTATCAGGCCTGAACTCCCTCCTCTGGAACAGGCCTCAAATCCAATCCAAAAGCAATTATCCCCACAACCCTCCTGCCGCTATTATACTAGTTGACTGGTATTATACTATGCAGTGCTTACCACTGGGCAATACCGTCCATAGCTTTTCTCCACCTATTGCCTGCACAGCACCTTTTAATATTATGAAAGCTAGTCAGCAGAGAGGAAGTTTTCAATTAATTCCAGCTTGACTTCTCTATGTCCTGGAACCAAAGTATGTTGTGTCTTCAGCAATAGGATTAAGATTGTATATGTGTATATGTATGTGTATACACACACACACACACACACACACACACATATATATATATATATATTTATATGTGTATATACACAAATATATATATATATATATCTCAAAATGTTTTCATTAAACTGTTGGGCTCTCCATAATTCAATCAAATTAACAATTAAGAGTAACTATTGTAAGTCCAACCTTAATCAATGTGACACCCAAACACATCTCCTTAAAACAGTAGCACTCCACCCTTAGTCCCCCAAAGGCTCATTGCTCTCTGCACTGGCTGGTTTTGTGTGTCAACTTGACACAGGCTGGAGTTATCACAGAGAAAGGAGCTTCAGTTGGGGAAGTGCCTCCATGAGATCCAGCTGTGGGGCATTTTCTCAATTAGTGATCAAGGGGGGAGGGCCCCTTGTGGGTGGTTCCACCTTTGGGCTGGTGCTCTTGGGTTCTATAAGAGAGCAGGCTGAGCAAGCCAGGGGAAGCAAGCCAGTAAGGAACATCTCTCCATGGCCTCTGCAGCAGCTCCTGCTTCCTGACCTGCTTGAGTTCCAGTCCTGACTTCCTTTAGTGATGAACAGCAGTGTGGAAGTGTAAGCTCAATAAACCCTTTCCTCCCCCAACTTGCTTCTTGGTCATGGTGTTTGTGCAGGAATAGAAACCCTGACTAAGACACTCTCTCACAATGCAAAATGTATTTAGTCCTTCTCCAAGGATCTACAAGGTCTTAACAGTTCTAGCGTTGCTCAAATGTTCAAAGTATCCCAAGGCAAGCATTTAGCTGTGAGCACAAATATGATTTTTAAAATGTTCCCTACATCCAAGATACAGTGGCATAGAATAAACACTCCCATTCCACAAGAGAAGAATGAGATAACAGAAAGACAAGATTAGAGCAAAGCAAGCCTGAAGTTGGCAAGGCAAGCATTAAATTCTGTAGCTCCATGTCCAGCATCTGAGGCACAGCACACTAGCCAGATGTGGGCCTCAGAGGCCTGAGCATCCAGATCCTCCAGCCTTGCCATCTTCAGCCCAAATGGACTCTCTGTTACCTGCAGCTCTAGCCTCAGCAAACATCCCACATCCCCAGCATCTCCATGGGAATGGAGGCTGCATAGCACTGTATAGCTCTCCCTGCCTGGGCTATCTATAGCATTTTCAGCTTCACACGAACAGCTTCATACGTCACCTTCTCAGGAGCTGCCTGCAAAAATCCTGACCCTGTTAAGCACTACTTGGCCTACCAGGCTTTCCCCTAAAATCTGGGTGCAAGCCTCCATGACCCCCGTGTCTCTTATATTTTATATGTCTGCAAACCTAGCAACGTATGGATGATGTCAGGGTCTGTAAGGAGTATGAAAGGTAGATGGCCCCTTAGGATAACAGCTACAATGGTCTCTGAGAACCTGAATGGCTGAGCTCAGGAAACTCCAAAGAGGCCCAGTGATAGCAGAGAGCCTTAAAATCTCTTCCCTAAAAAGTTGGTTAAATGTGTTTACCCTTTTATACTCTTAAGCCTGTGATGAGTGGGTCAGGCCAGTTCCTGAAATTCCTTCAAGACTCAAAACTTTCCTTAGCTTCAACTCTGCAGGGTTTTTTTCTGAACAAACTGTACACTTTCCCATCTTTCTTTTTTGCTTTTGGCTTCTGATTATAACTGTAAACCCAGATAAAAGCAGCTAGCAATTGCCACTTCACAGTCTGGGTGCTGGGCTGCTGCCTTAATACTTCTTCCACTATACTAATGAGTCCATTACCTTTAAATTCAAGCATTTCCCTGTTGCCTTCACTTTCTAGATAGGAAGCCAGGTCTCAGAGTTAAGTGGACTGTTCAAAGCCTGGCAGTCTGGAAATGGCAAGAAATCTGGTCTTGAAACTTAAACTATGCAAGGAATCAGGACAGGGACAAAATGTACACAAGTTCCTTATCAAAATGTAACAGGCATGGCCACTAATCGAATTCCTGATAGCATCCATGCTCGCATTTGAAGACTAAGGCACTCACTCTTTACAGTCTAGGTCTCATCAACATTCCACTGTTCTGAATTCCTACCAGAATCACCCATTTAATTCTGCTGACAGCACTGTAGCTCTTCTCTTGTCTCTACCTCCTAACTTCCCCAAATCCCTCCCACAAACCAGTCCCAACTTTTCTAAATTAGTCAGACATTTTATTGCTGTGACAAAACACAAGAGGAGGCAAATTTAGGAAAGGGATAGGATTCATTTCGGCTCATGCATCTAGAAGTTTCAGTTCATTGTGACAAAGAGGGCATTGCAAACCAGGACAGTTCACATAACTGCAGACAAGAAGCAGAGACAGAGCATGCCCATGCCAACGGGTACTCTCATTCTTCTCCTTGTATTCCACCTGGCCCTCCATCCAAGGGATGGCAGCACTGATGTCCAGGGTGGGCATTCCCTCCTTAGTTAATTGTGTGCTTTACTAAGCCCCTAAGTACTTCTCAAGTCAATCATGTTCACACCTTCTAAAGGCCCCACCTCCTAATGCTATCACACTGGGAATTCAAGTTTCTACACCGGGATTTGGGAGGTGTATAAAAATGTTCGGTCCATCACAAACACCTTCTTTCCAAAACCTTTATTCCTTAAGATCTGGGAAAATCCAAACTGAAAATGCCATCCACTACAATATTCAATAATTCAGAAGAAGAGACTGAGACCAGGGACAGAGGAGGACTTCATAGCCCCTTTCCACTGCTGCAAGATGCTTGCTCAGGCATTCACAGGAGACTCCTTGTGGTCAAGCCCTGGCATGCATTAGCTGAGTGAGACCACACAAAGGAGTGATGAAACTATGAAAGAGATTTTCCCATTATCTCCACTTTGTAGATGGGAAGCGAGCTGGCTAGTTTTATGTCAACTTGAAATGAGCTAGTGTCAGCGGAGAGGAGGGAACCTCAAATGAGAAAATGACTCTATAAGGTCAAGCTGTAAGCAAGAGTACAGGGCATTTTCTTAATTAGTAATTGATGTGGGAGGGCCCAGGCCACTGGTGGTCCTGGGTTCTAGAAAGCAGACTGATGAGGCCATGAGGAACAAGGCAGTAAGCAGTACACCCCATGGACTCTGCTTCAGCTCCTGCCTCCAGGTTCCTGCCTCCTTTGAGTTCCTGCTCTACGTGCTTTGAATAATAAACTGTGATGGAGAAACACAAGCCAAATAGTCCCCTTTCTCCCCAAGCTGCTTTGGTCATGGTGTTTTATCACAGTAACAGTAACCCTAACTAAGCCAGGGCTCAGAATTAAATGGATTTCCCAATGCCTGACAGCCTGGATATAGCAAAATTCTCAACTTGAAACTAAGACCATCTTCTACCAAAGTCTCTCCTCTAAGCTGCTCTGGTCCAGGGTCTACCCTACATTGCTTTTCACCCCCTGCCACCTGCTGCTTATATGCTGTTATGGTGCTACACCCCAACTGGAGCTGATGGGGTTTGAGACTCTCAAAGTTCAGATCCCTGTCCTCAGGGTGAAGGGGAAGGAAAGCATACACGAAGCATGGAGGAATGCTTATAGCACAAGGACACATGGGAAATTCAGGGCACAAAACAGACTAGGCATAAGACACACAGATGGTCTACACATGAGGGAGAAGGTGCCCAATGCCACTCTTCAGCAGGTGGTGGCAAGTCAGAACCACTATGAGATGTCAACTCATACCTCTGAGAATAGCAAGAAATGGGAGAGATGAAGAGATCCCCTCTCCACTGTTGGGGCAAAGTCAACAGCACAGCCAATTAATAGGGAGGATCCTCAGGAAACTGAACATAACACTACCAGATAATCCTATCATCTCACTTCTAGGTAAGGAGCCAAAGGAATTTCAGTGGGAATTTCAAAGAGACAGAGCTAAAGCCAATTTCACTGCATACCACAACAGCTGCAAGATGGGTCCCAAGCATGGCTAGGAAAAGGTGTGCAGACAGAGTGAAGAGGATATTAGTTTTGAAAGTGTGGGAGGGCCTGTCAGAGGGTACAGTATGAATGGACCTTGAGTTCACTATGCTATGTGAACTGACAGGCTGAGGACAAAACTGCAGTCCCAGTTATTTGGAGTGGCTGAAAGTCCGATGCTCAGAAGCAGAGTCAAATGCAAATGTTGGAGAGTGAGTGGTGGGGACAGGCGACACTTAGCTGTGCGATGGCGCTAGAATTTCAGTTACACATGATGGGAACTTCGAGAGACCTGATGAAACCCACTGCTCTCAGAATTAGCAGTATTATTCTAGACCTTAAGTGTTCTTATAGAAACATATTCTGTGCTAAGTGTTTTCGGTTTTTGTCACAGTCTAAAACAATGGAATGAACACTACGATCTCACGTCTAAGACAGCAGTATGCGTGAATGGAGAAACAAAGACAGAGAGAAAGAGGGAGACAGAGACACAGAGATAGAGACAGAGGAGGAGCTGAGAAGAGATTTAACAAAACATTACCAATATTTCCCCTGCTTGTGAGAGGATAGGGTCAATTTTCTCCGTAATACTTTTGTAATTTTCTACAGAGAGTATCATGTTCATCCTCCTCCTTCTTCCCCTCAAAATCCAAGGAGAAGAAAAGAGGGGAGTGAAAAATCCAGCCAGAAGTAGCAGCTTCGGAGAGCAACAGAAATTCCATCTGCTGTGCCTACTGTCTACTCCGCGGCTGGAGACAAGCGCCCGAGCCGCCCCCGGACCCTGTGAGTGGCAAATCCCTCATCGGAGACACGGCTGCAGCATCCACATGGCTTCATATTTGTGACGGAGCCAGCTCAGAGAGATTTCTTTTGGCTCTTCAAAGGAGTGGGAGACGGAACAGGGAAGACAGAGCCAGGATATGTAGTGTCCTGCCAGCCTCTGCTCCACCAGAACCACCTCTACCTGTCCACTTAAGAGAAAGAAAAGCATGCGGATGCCATCTTTTTGTGGCCTCAGTTTCTCAACCTAGAAAATGGGAATGTTGTGTAAGGCAAACCTTTAGTCCTAGCATGGAACTGGTGTGTGTGTGTGTGTGTGTGTGTGTGTGTGTGTGTGTGTGTGTAGCTCCTGGGCAAGGTCTGCCTGGTCACACAACAGTCTGCCTTGCTGGGGATACGCTCCCAAGGGCTCACTTTCTCAGGCTCTGATGCAGCTCATGACTCAGAAAAGTCCCAGGGACTCCTGTTGGCTAAGGAAGTCAAGAACTTTGGGAGTGTTCACCCTGCCTGCCACTCCCAGCTGCCTGAGGTCCACCCTGCTGGGTTTGGCCTGCAGAGCCTGGCCTGCTTCTTCTGGCCTATGTCTTTCCTCTCTCCTTGTGACTCTCATACTCTGTCCCCCTCCATGGCTGGGTCTCCCTGGCTCTTGGCCTCTGGATCTTGTACCTTCATTGAGTTCTCTTTACCTCTGATTGTCCTGGGAGCTTTAATGATGAGTCAGAGGAGGCCACGGCCAACTGCTCTGGACTGTCCCCTCCACAGTATAGGAGCTCAGTATCTGACACCTATCAAGGAGTCACTATGAGCACGTAGTGTGGGAGATGCAGACAGCTCGACTTTCCCCCCAAAGTACTTTCTCCCAGTCAGTCCAGGCAAATGGTGATAAATCCCATGCCCACTGATGCCACTAGGAAGCTCATGGCCGACAGGAGGTTTCCATTGGGCCACCTGGCCTGTGATTCATACCCCTTCTTCCTACATGCCTTTGGCAAAAGAGGCCCACACACATCCGGCAGCCTAAGTGAGGCACGGTTGAGATCGGCTGTGGTGCCCACACAGGCTATATGGAGAGGGCAGAATCTGTATTCCAAGCAAACGGGCCAGGGTGTGGCCAGGCTTCTCCTCAGGACCCAGATACAGGGATTGGTTACTGAACCCTCTCCTTCAATTCTGGACCTAACTACAATCACTCTAGTGCTGGCCCCAGGGCTTCTTAGCAGAAGGGCTTTGGAATTCCCTCAGAGATCAGTGCCTGGATCATAGCTACTGGTGTGGCCAGAGCCACAGGCCTCACTTTCCTGCCTTCCTGCAGGTCCTGATGCCTGGCAGGGAGCTCCTTTTCTTCTCCGGCACATGTCAGTGCCACGAGGACAAGCACAGCTGCTTTATGCTCAGGGCTCTATACACAAGGGACAGGAAGAAAGTGTCATGACCTAACAGTTGCTTACCTCTTTCCTGGGCAGAATAGACAAGGATACACACCAGAAGAACTCAGACTTCATGCTCATCCCAGGCACATAGCTTGGAGGAGCCCGGCTTCTCCTGAGGGTTCTGCCAGACCTAATGAGTAATGAACAAGAGAGCTGCACCCATGTATTTCCCATGAGTCCTATCAACAGCACACACTGATCCCTGTCATACAGCTGCAGGCTGGTGGCCAGACTGCTTGGAGCCTACTGCAGAGCGGAGGAAATAAGGCACAAGAGAAGAGAAGGGAGCTTGAGCAAGGTCACCCAACAGGGTGATAGCTAAACGAGAGTCAATGCCAGACTGGTTCGCTTTCGAGGAAACAGGAATGGGACAGGAAAGCCAGAAAGGATGCCCCCGAGCTTGCCCAACCTCAGGTGCCCACACCAAGTCCATCATCTTGGTCTAGTTGGCCTTCTCTACGCCCCCACGACTCCTCTTCTTCCTCCTTCCTTCCTTCTCCTGCCCCTTCTCCTCTCCTCTTTTTATTTATGAGACAAGGTCTCACTATGTACCTGAGGTTGTCTACCCCTGTCCAAGCTGTCCTTGAACTTGTGGCAAGCTGATATCGGAGTCCTGCCTCCAAAGTGCTGGGATTACAGGCGTGACCTCCATACCTGGCTTTTTTTATGACTTGCTCTATTTTTGAGACAGGATTTTGCTACATAGCCCTGGGCCTGGTATGTAGCCCAGGATGGCCTTGAACTTGTGGTGGTGATCTTCCTACTTTAGCCTCTTAAGTTCTGTGGTTACAGGTACGAATCATCGTACCTGTTGTTTCCCTCACTCCCTCCCTCCCTCTTTTTCTTTCTTTCTTTTCCTTTTTTCTTTCTTTGTTTCTTTCTTTCTTTCTTCCTTCCCTCCCTCCCTCCCTCCCTCCCTCCCTCCCTCCTTTCTTTCTTTCTTTCTTTCTTTCTTTCTTTCTTTCTTTCTTTCTTTCTTTCTTTCTTTCTTTCTTTCTTTCTTTCTTTCTTTCTTTCAACTTTAGACAGTATCTCGCCATGTAGCCCCAGCTAGCCTAAAACTCACTATGTGGACAAGGACAGCCTCAAACTCACTAAGATTTGCCCGTCTCTGCTTCCTGAGTGCTGGGATTAAAAGTGTACATTACCACACCTGGCCCCAGTTTAACTACTTCCTCCGTCCCTCCCCTCCATCCCTCCCTTCCCTCCTCCTCTTCTTGTTTTAGTAAAATGGGATCGGGCGATGTAACCTAGGTTATTCCTGAGTTCCCCATCTTCCTACCCTTGCTCTTAACCACCACATTCCCCTCCCTGTTTCCCACCCATTGTGTCCTGTCCCTTCTAGAGAAGCTACCACAAGGACCTAAGTGGCTGCAAATGGGGATATTCTGTCTTTTCTGGGCCCCAGAGGCCAATCACTCCTGCATGCTGTCTGCCGGCCCCACATCTCCACTCCCCTCCTCAGATGGAAACTTCATCTTCACTCACACTTGTTTCCTTTATATCTCTCCCCTCAGTTTTATGGGGCGGCTGTGGCAAGATTGAACTGGAGAGGCTGTGGCTCCGAGACTGTCCTTTATTAGTTCTCTTCTCTGGGAAACAGGGGGCTGCAGCTGGCCAGCAATCTGGGTGGGGTGAGCTGGCCTCTGGCTGCTGGGACGGCTGCACATCTGGGGTGGGGGCCTGGAGAGGAAGCTGAAATGAATTACCTGTGTGTGCTGGGAGAATCAATTGGGCATGCGGGCATGCTGCCTGCTCCGCCGGAATTAGGGAGTGGGGCTGGGGGCTCCAGCTGGGGGACCTATGAGAAGGCAGAGCCCCCATAGTAGAGCAGGCAAGGGCAGAGCCTTGGAGAAAACGCCCAGCCTCCCTGTGAAAGAAGAAAGGGCTATTTTCTAGCATGGGGGTGGGGGAATCTTTCTAAATAGAGCTCTCCCTTCCCTGGAGCACCACCTTCCCTGGAGCACCACCTTCCCTGGAGCACCACCTTCCCTGGAGCACCACCTTCTCTGGAGTACTACCTTCCCTGGAACACCACCTTCTCTGGAGTTCTACCTTCTCTGGAGCACCATCTTCTAGCCATTACTACTAGGTCCACATACTTGCCACCCCATCCCACAACTTCGTTACCCACCCCACAACCGCATCTGGCTCCCCTCCCCCCCTCTCCCCCCAATCTCCTTTTCTTTACCAAGCTGACCTGGGCACTTCATGCATTCCCCACACATGCATGAACGTTTGTGTATAAGGTCACATCTTCCTCTCCTCTCAACATCTTCCATCCCTTCTGCAATCCCGGGGCTATTACTGGCCACTCTGCCACTTATTAGCTGTGTGTGGCTTTGCCTTTCTTGGTCTTGGAAATAGAACTGATCATTCTACACAGAAGGCTTTGAGTTGCTGGGCCATTTCCAGTAACACCTACCTGGCCCTGAGCTGTTTCTGGTTAGAAGTTCACTGGACCTGGAGAGATCTGGGCTTTAAAGATGAGTGATTTAAAGATGGGCTCAAATGTGGACTTTGTCAACTTCTATCATCCAGAGTTTCCGTCTCCCTTAGACCCCGAAGTGAGTTTTTGCAAGCTCAGAAGGATACTGTGAGTCAGCGTCCATCCTGGAGCTTCCGTCTTGTGTCTTCCCATGGAAAGTCCCTCAGCAACCAACACCCCCCCCCCGAAAGCGCCTCCTCCACTCCGGGGGTGCAAAGAGAGTTAGCAAGTGGCTAGGGGTGGAGGAGGCAGGTGGGCTGACAATGCTGATAGCCTCCCTCCCCCAGCAGCTATTCGGGTCCCTTACTCTCCAGGAGGCAGCCTCCTCTCTGACATCATCTGTAGTCAATTCCCCTGAGGGCCATCCCCAATTTTCATTTCCTCTCGCTAATCCTCACATGCAGTCCCTTTGCACAGCCCGGAACAGCCTCTGTCCCTGAGCTGGCTCCACTCACCAGATATGTGTTGCAGCTCACAGACCTTCAGTTCTCAATTGGGAAGGCCTTGGAGAGTTCATCATTTCAAGTCCCCCTTCCTCCAGGTCCTGGAGGAGGATGGGCAGGGCCCACTCACCCACTCAGCGCCTTGATGCGAGTAGAGGACTCCCCCAGTAGACAGAGGCAGTCTGTACCTGCACAAGGCTAAGAAGCAGGATGCTAGCTGACTGCCAGCCCCCACTCACATTCTTAGCCAGATACCCCCGTGTAGTTCACAGCACAGACAACTTCCCACAGTGGCTCTGGGAGACACATATTAATCGTTGGAAGCCCTGATCAGAATGCTGGACTGGGCTCTTATCTGAGGTCCTGATTTAAGAAAGATGACATAGTATTAAGAATGGTATATGAAGTCCCAAACAGCCCAAACAGAGAGGGAGGAAAGCACCAGAGAAATGCGAGCTGCTGTGATGGGCTGCACCTGAGTCCATGTACATAGAGCAAGAGTCACCCATTCATTCCCCTCTGGGATTGCCATGGGCAATGAGAGGAGTCAGGGCTGAGGGCGGCAGGCTTAAACAACAGGAGGACACACAAAGCTCACAAATGGAAACAGCAGCAGGAAGCCCTGGGTTCTGTTTGGAGAGCAGCAGTCCAGGACTGAGGTTCAGGTTGTGTCAGCATGGTTAGAGCTGAGGGCTGATGGAGAGGAATCAGGAGGTGACCCCTACAGGGCTGACTGCCCACCCACATCCAGACAAGTCTCTGTGGGAGCCCAGCCCACATGCCCACTGCTTCCTTCTTAGCCCCAGGAGACAACGTTGGAAGAACAGAAGCTTCCATCAGCTCAGCGCTTTCACACCACAGAAGGCCCTGTGCCCTCTCTAGTTCCCCTGTCACGGGAAGAGCCCTTTGCCGCTTCCACTGCTAACTCAAATGTGACCTTCTTGCAGAAGCTTTCCTTGGTGCCCATCCTTGTCATCCCTGCCTGGCTTTGTGGCCTTAGCTGCCATCACAGAGTCTCACCACACGGTCCCTCGGTTTCTCCAAGTGAGCCTGGCTACTGGGAGAATACAAAGTGAGGCAGATGGACACATGTTTACAAATAGGCCACCAGTTCTAGGCCTGGGAAGGCCAGAGGCCCTGACAGTCACCTCAGAACATTAAAAGTGCATGGCTCTTCACAATGTCAGCCTCCAGGCTCTGTCTGTCATTAAGGAGGCATGATGGCAAGGCAGAGAGGCGAGAGGGGTCAGATCTCTATGACAGGGATCCCTGTTCCGCTTAGGCCAGTTTCTCCTCACTCATCTGTCCTCCGTCTGGCATCAAGCTCCGGATGGGATTCAGGAAACACATGCAGAGGTTACCTAAGTGACATCTAAGCCATCCTTCTGATGGGCCCTGAGCCAATGTCCTGTTATGATTGGCATGCCGGAACAGCCCCAGTTGTCCCTTCTCTGGTCATTCTAGAAGGCCTCTGTTTTCCTAGAGAGGCCTTACCGGTGGCCCTAAGCCCCGTTCCATACCTTCCATGGAACAGCAAAGCCAAGCAAGAGGAAGTGATATCAGTGAGCCTGGCTTCTGGGATTCTGGCCTCAGCTTTTCCATTAACTTCTCTGGTGCCTGTGGTTGAGTGTGTGATCCTCAGTGACCCTTGGAGTCTCCCTGCTAGAGACTGGAGGCCTCCCAGAAGGAGAGAAGTTCCAAAGAAAGCCAGCAAAAGATGGCTTTGGGTGCTGAAGCGTGGCCCTCATCACTGTGAGCAAGCCACATCTGGTGCCCTGCGCCAGGCGCCCTGTCGTCCGCCCTAGAGCCTGAGCCTGCACCCGCCTGGCCACAGGCTGAGGAAACATAATTGTGCCGGGCTATTTCAGACCCATTATCTCAGCTCAGCCCCGGCTTCCTGAGCAGGCCCCGAATTAGCCTGGCGCTTTGTTCTCAAGTGCATTCGTCAGATCGCTTGGCCTGTACCTCGGGAGGAGGGAAGAGGAGGGAGGGGAGGGCAGAGAATGAAGGGAGGGCAGGGGCGGAGACTGGGCGGAGAGGGAGCGGGAGGAGGAACTCGATGCTAATTAAGTCTCATTAAAAAGAAGACGACAATGAGGAATAAGGCGAAGAAGAAAGAAAAACCAAAGTGGAGGGGGGAGGGAAGGGCTTGCTGAGGAAGCAGAACAGCCACCGGGAGAGACGTACACAGAAGCAAGCGCGCAGGCACACACACGCCTACAAAAAGACAGACAAACACACACAGCTCTCCCTCCCGCCAGCCTGTGCCCACTCTGCCCTGTCAGCCAGTGGCCCGCCAGTTTGGCCCCAGACTTCCGCTCAGAACCTGAGCTTTCTTCCGGTGCCCAATTCAGCTAGGATTCAGATTCTGCCTGGGCGACTCAGTAGTTCGAGACCTGGGCTAATCAACTCTCAGGACCTCAGTTTCCAACATTTGTCACAGGGGAATCCTCAGTTCTTAACAACACTGGCTGGAGGAGAATAGAGTATGCTCCGAGCAGCCATCAGCCTAGCACAGTGCCCCTCAGGGGTCCAGCCTGGCTATGCAGCCCCCTCTATGCAGTTCTCAGAGCTGGGGTGGGATGGTTTCAGGGCTTGGGTCCTGCTGGGCTCCCTTCCCTCCTGCCGCGGTTGGCCTGCACCCCCTCCCCGTCCCCCTCCCCCTCCCCACCACCAGCCCAGGCTGCTTTCATGGACCATTGCTTGGGCAACAAACAAAGCTGCCCAGGGGTAGGGAGCCTCTACATCGCCACAAAGGTCCCCAGTCGCCCTAATGAACTAACTCAGCTCTCTTTCTCTCAGAATTCTTGTTTCTTAGTAACTCACGTCTTCCAGTGGAGCCCAGCTCATTGCCAAGATTGCTTTTCCCAACACTCAGCCGGCCCCTGGGTTGGTGAGAAGACCTAGGGAAGGGGAAGGGATGCCTGCGCCACCCCTCTTTGTCTGGAAGGAGAATGTGCTTTATTCTCCCTACCTACCCCAGGTCAGGCTCACTGTCTTCAGGCCTGACCATGCTTCAAGCTCCTTCCTGCAACGGATAAGACCTCCAGCTCGAAGGTGAATCCAGGAACTTCATTTCAGAGTCCCTTTCCAAACACTCCAACTCCAGGCACCTCCAAGAAAGCTTTGTTGCAGAAATGATCATCTACACCAGTGGTTCTCAACCTTCCTATGGCCGTGACCTTTTAATATACTTCCTCATGTTGTGGTGACCCCCCCCCCCCCCCCCCCCGCCACACACACACACACATAGCCATAACATGATTGCAGCTGCTACTTCACAACTGTCATTTTGCTACTGGTGTGAGATTCAATGTACATATCTGCTTTCTGATAATCTTAGGTGACCCAAGTGAAAAGATCATTTGACCACCCCACCCCCACCCCCTGAAAGAGTTGCCACTCACAGGTTGAGAACTACTGATCTAGACTGTCCTGGATTCAGATTTCGACTCTGAAAAACCACGGGCCATGTGACCCTAAACAGGCAGTTCTCCTTTTGAACCCTTAGTCTGACACTCTTTATAAAGTGGGGCGAGCGACTATGGCTTCCCCATCGAGTGCCTGCTACTGTGTAAACGTGTTTAGTGCTGAGCATGGCCCATAGTAGGTGCTCAGTTCCCAGTGTTTCTACTTCTTCCATTTCCAGTCTTCATCCCAGTGGACTCTGCCCCTACACAAATGCCCTTTGGGAAATCCAGGTGCCCCTATGCCTGCCAGGGAAGATGAATAGGAGGAGCCCTCTGTGGGGGCTGGGGGTCTTCCATGATCTAAGATCACAGGAATTCAGGCAAACTCAGAAATTGAGGTCAGGGAGTAGTGTGCGACAGGAACAGAGAGGACAAGGCCTAGTGTTGGGAGACTTGGCTACCAGTCCCAGATTTTCCAGAGACTCCATGGGCCCTTGACTGGCTGAGTCTTCGCCCCTATGTGGATGCCAGCCAACACCCCTCCCCCAGTGGCAAGGCTGCATAGGCTCCAAGATACAAAACTGAAGGTCACTGCTGAGCCCACCTCCCCCATCCCCAGCTCGGTGAGGTCAGCTGGCAGGCCTCCCCCACACTTCACTGTCTTCCCTAGCAAGGCTGTTTCTTGCAGCATCTTCTACAGCAGTGAGCCCTCAGAGCCTTTCCACCCCACATTCCTGTGCAAGCCTTCAAGCAGTCCCAGACGGAGCTGGGGCTGGGCTGGGCTGCACTGTGAGCTGAGCCGAGTTCCCATTGTCCGCAAATCGGGACCAGCTGTGAGCAGCCTGACAGCCCCAGGCTCATGGCCGCCCCCACTCCCACAGCAGTTAGAGAAGAAGGGAAAAAGAGAGAGCCCACTGCCTGCCCAGGGATCCCCCTCTCCTATATGCATGCACACATGCACATACGCACACAAATAGCATGCCCAGCTCTCTAGCCAGGAACAATCAAGCATTATGAATAAAGATATGCAGCTGGACAGAGAATTCCTCCACACCCACCTGGCCCACCCAATAACTTGCAACCTTCTTCCCTGTCCTGGCCTTCAGCACCTCAGAGGCCCCCACACGGGCACTCGGAAGCCAGAGGTCATAGGCACAGGGATGCCGCAATCTGGTACAGCCCTCAGTAGAGAATTCTGCCCCCCCCACCCCAGGATAAGTTTGCTTGACTCTATCATGTCATGATTTGGGGGTTTGAGTACAAAGCAGGCTGTATTCTCAGACACCAGGGCTGTGAGGAAAGGGGAAGCCAGATTGGGGCCAGAGCCTGATTCCAGGGCAGGCAAGCTGGTCCAACTAAGTGTAGACACCAGTGGTGATCAGGCTCCTGGTTGGGGCAGGTTCAGTACAAAGAGATCAATGCACGCATGCTCATTCGGTAGCAAAGCCTTGTATGTGAACAGCTATTCTGAGCTTGACTACAATACTCTAAGCCATGGCCTGAGCATTAAGAATACTAACCTAAGAAGAAAGCCAGCAAGCCTCTGGCTCAGAGCATTGAATTGAGCATCAAGCCCATAGGGAAGCCACACACCCTACTAGATAATGAGTCAAAGCATTTGGACCCATCTATGGCTGACAGTAGCAAAAAAGTACACGTGGGCCAAGTGGAACGGTCCCTGCCAGCCCTATGGCACCAATGCCCATGGAAGAAGAAACAATGCTGAATGCCCCTCCTATTGTGCCTTCTCCCATGCCATCTTGGCATCCATGTCACTAATACTCTCTCCCCAAACTTGTGAGAATAACTGATCAAGTCAGCATTTGCTTCAGAACTGAACTTTGGATCTCTAGGGCAGCGGAACCTCAATCCTGTCTGCCTCATGAAATCTAGGAGAGAAGGGTGTTAACAAAAAAACCACAAGGAGCTGGAGACATAGTGCAGTGGTAGAGTACTCAGCTATCAGGTGTGAGGCCCTGGGTCCTGTCACCCCCACCCCTAATTCTCTCTCTTGCTCTCACTCCCCCAACTTTAGAGTAGGGATGGAGTCGTACTCCAGAGCAAGTGAGACAAGCTTTCCAGACGTAACTCTCCTGTACTGTCCGCCAGTGGCACTGTTAGTAAGGAGCAGCAGCCTAGCAGAGAACATCAGGACAGAGCTTTATTACAACCCAAGCTCCACCTCTTACGCGACCTGGGAAGTGGACCATTCTCTCCAAGACTCTGAGTCCTTATCTGCAGAGCCCAGATAGGATTCACAGGATACACCACTGAAAGTGTGCCACAGATGTGGCTATCGTCATCAGCTGAAGAGGCTAAAGCTGTAGAGGATGACATATGGGTTAAAAGTCAACCCCTCCCCCCAGCCCACTTTATCCTGAGGCTTTGAAGGTCAGGCAACAGGCACTAATGTCAAGAGCATCTGGGAAGGGTCAGATCATTAATGCATACTGAGGCTAAGAGAGGCATTAGAAGCCATCAGGTCCCCCCCCCCAATGTGTGGTTCAAATGTGAAAACTGGGGAGCAGAAAAGAGAATAAACTTGAAACTCAGCAACATGGCAAGCTCTGTATTGGCATGGAGGAGGCACAGAGATAAATATGACAGAGTTCCCCCAAAAGGCTTACAGTCAGGGGCATAGCCCTGTCACAACAAACAACAAAATAAAAAAAACTGTGGAGTGGTACATTGCCCTGTCACAGAAAGTTAGTACTCACTTGGAAAGCCTTGGAGGGAGCTTTACGTGGACTGGGGAAGCTGTTCCAGGTCAAGGAGAAGATGGGGTTAAGAATGTTTAAGGCTGTGGAGACAGTTAGCCTCTCTACCCTCTGTAGAGCATCATTTCCTGTGAGGTGGGGATTGAAAGGAAGAGATAAGCGGCCTTCTGCAGTCTGCCACACAAGGACCAGTTTGCAGGGGTGTGAGTCTCAGCCATTTGGTTCTTCCCCAGCCCCTGCTTGCTGCTGTTAACTTGGTCTCAGCAAAAGGCAGCAAGTGCCTTGGGACAGTCCTGATTACCCCCCAAAACTCTGCAACCCCACTGCCTCTGCCTCACCAGTCCTTCCTGCCCCTATGCTGATGGAAGATTAGGCTTTTCTCCTGTTTCCGGTGAGGCCTTCCAACTACACAGCCTACCCATACCACGCCCTGTTACGGAACTGTCCTCCAAGCATCTTGAAATCAGAGTAGCTGTGATTACATAGCAGCTCCCCCCTCACCAGATCAAGCCCACTAACATCTGACGGCTCACCAAGCCACTTGAGATCTGGCCCCTCTCTGAGGATATAAAGCCATTAACAATTGCTTGGGGGTACTCTTTTGGGGGTACAGCTTGTGCCTATATGTTGCCCATGTCCCTAGAGGCAATTTCAATAAAATTGGTTTGCCAAGGTGAACTTCGGCAGGAATGGGTCTTTGGTCACCCTCTTTCTTTGGTGTGAACAGAAAAGCCATGCCTTTTGCTCAGGCTCTTTCCCATAGCTCCTTCTCCTTGTTGACTTTGTTCCATTAGCAAAAGCATTTGATATCTTCCCTTTGAAGACAGGAAAAGGGGGCAAAAAAAGAGGAAAGAACACAAAAGGCAAAGAGAAGAGAATAGAATAGAAGAGAAGAAAGAGAAGGGAGAGGAAGCTAAGGAAGGGATAAGGAGAAAGAGTAGGTGACGAAGAAGGGAGGAGAGTGGAGGAGTGGTACGGGCTTATGATCCCAGTATTCAGAAGATGAGAAAGGAAGATTTCAAAATCCAGGCCAGCACAGGCTACACAAAGAGTCCTTGTCTCAGACAAGTCTTTCTTTCGGTGTGTGTTTCCCTCTACCTACAGCCTCTTTACTTTCCTTGACAAAGAGACTTCTCAAGAAGCTGTCTCCACTTCTCACCTCCTGTTAATCAGCCACTGTATTCTGCGTTCGCTCTTCACCCTTCAACTTAAAGCCCATCCTGTCTAGCGCTCCAACAACTGCCAGACGGCCAAATGCAGCAGGCCTTTCTAAAAGCAGCTACTATGAGAAGTTCAGTTCGCCGCAGTGGTAGTGGCCGGGGCAGGGCTTTTGAAGGAAGACTCACTTTTCGCCCTACTCGGAACCAACTGGGTAACCTCAAAAGCCACTTCAGATCTCTGAGACTCCACATCCTAATCTGTAAAGTGGGCCTGATAAGAGCGCTAACCTTGGTAGCCTTGGTGTAAGGATTAAAGGAGTTAACCTCAACTAAGCCCCTTAGCCCCTACTCCAGCTCCCACCAGGGGCCAGTGCTCTACATGAGCTAGTTCCATCTACAAGCTATAAGCTAGCTCGCATGACCTCCCAGCAGCCCTCCCCAAAGTTGTCCAATTCTTTCTGCACCCTGTGACAATACACACACACACTCTGTTTTCTCCAACCTCCCCAGCCACTCACTTCCTTACTCTGCGACACCTATTGTGCTAGATTCTCTCCCTCAGTGAGCTAAGGAAGTCTTAGAATCTTGAGTGTCACTGAGAATCTTGCATCCCCAAGTATCCACTGCCCTCCCAAGCCTGTTTGATCTCCAGGTTCATTTAACTAACCATTTACTTTGATGCCTTGATTTCAGTGCTTCGGGGACAGATGTGTTGTCCCTAAAGCCTGGTTTCCCCACATGGCTTTCCATCTTAGGAAACAGCCCAACTGGCTAGGTGCTGGAATCAAGGTTCCAGGGCTATTCTAGACTCTTGCCCTCTCATTCCCACTTTCAGTTGAGCATCAGGTCCTATCACTCTTCCTCCAATGGATGTCATCTACCCATGCCTCCCTTACATGTGCAGTGGCCAGCATTTTCTCTCTGGGGAGCAACTGTGTCGGCCTCTTTACCTCTACCCCTATATCCTGTGCCCTGCTACAGTCTGGTCTCCTAGCAATCACCAGAGTGGGTTTCAAAATGCCTATCAGACTCTCCTTCTCTGTAACTTCCAACTTGTGGTTTCTGCCTGGGCTTTGAATCAAACAAGCCTCTTTCGGTGATGTGTGGTACCCACTTCCTTCTGACCATATGGGTCCTATGAGTCCCTTCTTGTCTGTGCTTTGGCTGTGTTGGCCTTTATTTCAGTCCTTATCACAAGACCTTTGCAGTGGCTATTCTCTTTGTTGGAAAGGTGCTTTCTTTCTTTAGCTTTCTTCACCCCATCTCTTTGGTCACCTTTGGTTAACCTACAGCTCCTAGTTTAAATGTCTTCTCCCTAAACAGGCCTTCACTCAACACCATAGGTAAAATAGCTTTCTCCTGTTAGTCTCTGTAGTGGTGGTCTACTTAGTTGTTCCTCCTCTCCTCATGTATTTGTTTCTTGTCTATTGTCCTCACCAGAATGGATGTATAATGAGGACAATGTGTTGACTGTCTAGTTTACTGTGGTTGCCCCTGAGTATAGGACAATGACTATTACAAGAATTCAATTGCCATTTGTTGAATGAACCAAAGAAAATGGGAGTTAGAAAGAAGGAAGCAGGTTAGAGAGGAAATAAAAACACCAGAAGCCATAGAGTGGAGTGGACATTATTGCTCTGGGAAGAGAAAAAGATAGTCACTAGCTTCAGAGCAAAGACTGCACTTGACTGGTAAAGGACGAGAGTAAAGGAGTCACAGGAGGCAGCAAGGAAGGCAGGAGAACATTCCATGAACCCAAAGCCAAGGCAGGGTGGGGAAGAGCAAGCAAAAAGGGACAGTTGGCAGGGACAGATGTGAGGATGGTCACTCCATTTGGTGACAAAGGGGATGACTGATGAGAGGTGGGAAGGGGACTATACTGAAGTAGACTGAGGCAAGAGTGGGAGGCGTAGAGCAGACAGAGAAAGGCAGCCCTGCCTGAGAGTCTAACTGAAAAGGGGAGGGAAAGGCGAAGGCCCAGCCTGACGGGAGACAGGGTCAAAGGAGGGTCTCTTTGAAGGATAGGGGAGAGCTGAAAAATCCTTCCAGGCTGGGGAGGAAATAGCACTCAAGGAAGGAGGAGAGGTGAAAATACAAAACGAAGGGTATAATTGATGGCGTTAGAGGGTAAGTATGGAGGGGAGGAGAGACACGCCTCCTTAGGAGGCAAACAGGAGATGGGGAGGAGAGAGGGAGGGAGGAAGGGAGGACACGCACGGAGATACTGAGGTGAGGTGCACAGCCTGAGTCTTAGTGAAACTGGAAGCCAAGCATGAAGACACTGTGTGTGTGGGGGGGGGGTGGTGGTGGTGAAATGTAAGAAGAGTAGAAACACGACAAGGTGCCTCCTTGAGAGGAGTTAAAGGTCACAGGCTGAGGCTGACATACTTAGAGATGCTACAAGTTACTTCGTCAGGCCTGGGAACAGGGCCGGCCAAAGATAGGGCCAGCAAAAGACACAAAAAGCTCCGACACTGGGTAAAGTTAGGGAATGTTCTGAGGGACATAAGGGCTGGCCAGGAAGGTTTCCTGTGGAAGAGATGTGGTGCACGGGCACAGGAGCCCAGCTAGACAAGCAAAAGCCATCCATTGAAAGTTGCTAAAGGAATCTTCAGGTTTCCATTCTGATATCGAGCCACAAGGAGGTTGCTTCTGCACAAAAGAACATGGTCCTGCCACGGGGCAGTGAAAACAAACCTGGATGTGTTCCCTTGGGGGCTTTGCTTCTCAAGAGTCTGAAGAAATTATGGGAGAATGCCTTGCAGACTGGGGGTGCCGGCTCATGTAGCATACGTATGACACAGGCTTGCCACCTGGGAACATGTCATGACTTCTGGCACACTAATGAAGGCTGGCGGCAGACATGTGGGCTCGTCCAACTGTCTAGCAGTTCATATTTCCACCTGTCAGAATAGGAAGCTGGCATCAACTACCCACGGCAGGCTGGGACTGTGCAGGCTCTTGGGCAGGTAGGAACCTGGTAGAGGCAGGAAGCCCAACTGTTGGGATTCCATCCCCTCGGGCCACCACGACCTGTGACTCCCAGTCCATGTCTCCATGACTACTCTTGCCAGCTAGACGTTGAATGAGAACACCAGAGGATCAGCCTACACTGGAGGTGACTGCCCGTGGGGCTGGAGAGTCAGTGAGAGAGGCAGCAATCCATAGCCAGGGGAAGCTGACGAGGGGTGAAGGACATGAGCCCATCTGTGCAGCCGAAAGCCGGTGGGATCCAACACAACCCACCTCACTAGGACTGCTGAGGCCAGCGGGCACACCATCCCATTCCCAGAATGTCAACTGTGCTTGGGGACAACAAATGAATGCAGTTTGTAAATGAGGCTGCCAGAGCCCGTCTGTCTTGACTGAGCTTCCCAGCCACACAGAGACCTTGAGTAGGTAAACTCATGCACTTCAATGTTGGCTTTCCTAAAATGGTGTCCTAGACAGGATGACTCAACGTCGGTGAAGCTATTGAAAAGATGTCTTGGCCTATAGTAAGCATTCATTCATTACCTCGAGTGCTAGCCTGGGCAGCAAGGCATTAAGCATTAGGTTGGATGAACCTCTGACAGGTGTGGGTACAACTTCTCCATTGCTCCTGACCTCTCTGGGCCTCCAATTCCTCACTTTTACAGCAGCTTGTGATTAACTCAGCACACAGTGGCCTCAGGTTAAATGATGAAATGTCCGTGGCTATGTCTGACTATCCTACTACATTTCAGCTGCTAAAAAAAAAAAAAAAAAAAAAAAAGCTACCAATCCTGTCAAGTACCTGGCTCTATTACCCAGAGATAGCTAAAGATGCTCAATACAAACATCAAGCGCAGCCTAAGATCATTTGGTCCTTTTAGCCAGTTTGGTGCCCATTTACATGGAAGTGGGTTGTAGCTGGAACTTTTCTGGGTGAACTTTTGCTTAGCATAGCTTGTAGCAGTCACAGTTTTCAAACTCTCCAGGTCAATAAGGTCTGCTGGGTGGCTTCTTAAAATATAGATTCCTGGACCACACTCCCCAGAGTTTCTCATTCAGTGAGGGAATAAGATGGGGTATAACTTTTGCTGAAGATGCGCATTTTTAACAAATTCCATGAAGCCTAGTCCCAGGACCACATTTTGAGATGCACTGCCTCAAAGCGGCAACTAACTTTCATGTGTTTCCCAAACTTCTGGGAGGCTGAAGATGTAGCTCAGAGGTAGCATGCTTACCTAACACACATGAAGGGCCGAGTTTGAGTCCCCAGGACTGCAGAGAGGCGCCCACACACACGGGAAAGTTGTTGGGCAGTGGATTCTGAAGAATTAGGGCTGAAGGGAAGCCTGGGGTTCTGCAAACAGGGCACTGCTGCTAGCCCGAGCATCCCATGCATAGCAAAGCTCACAGGAGAGATGGACACACAGTTCATTGCCAGGTCTTCGCAGTTGGTGGGCAAGCAGAGCTGTAGGGTGGACCACAGGGTTCAGGAGACACAAGTCAGACCAAAAGGCAGAATCAAAGAGGAGATAAGACAGAGCACTTGGCCAGCAAAGGGGGAAAACATGATAAAGAAGGATAGCTCCCTGTAAGGCACTAGCATAGCAGTCGTATATGTGTGCAAGGGGGCAGGCAGCAGGGGGTTGGGGGAGGGATAGAAAGAAAGAAAACTTTTGGAAAGAAAAAATTTCAAATATCAAAGTAATATCTTGGAGAAAAAAATGAAAGTTTTATTTGAGTTCTCTACACACATTTTATGAGTTACTATTGTTTTTAATTTTAGTTATGTATGGCCTGTGGTGTAAGAAACGGGTGGACTATATGGTCTACTTGGAGATTAGAGCCTCTGAAGGTGTTAAACCCAGCCCTGGTGACAATTTGTGCCCCTCTGAGATTTGGAGCTGGAGGCTGTAGCCAGTAGTTTGTCCGCATCCCATGGCATCCCCAGAATGTTCAGGGAAAGTCTATTTGCAGGCAGAATATGAGTCATTATGTGTGGGGTCCAAGGTTTTTAGGATGCAAGGTGTCGTGTAGGACTTCAGAGGTCCAACAGCACAGGCATGGTGGTGCACATCTATGATCTGAGCGCTCTGAAGCCTGGAGCAGGAAGAGACTGAGTTCAAGGATAGCCTGGGGGGAAATGAGAGCTGTCTCAAAAACAGAGGCTCTAATGAACTGGTGGGACATTAAGATGAATGCCAAGAAGAAAGGACAGGCAGCTCCTCACCACGGTGCACTTGATGAGTGAATTGTAGAAACAGCAGTCAGATGAGGAAGGACTCACAGCTGCTCCCAGGCAAGAGGCGCCATCTTACCTAGGTCTGCCTGCACTCACAACCTGTCTTCCATCTTATCTGTATGGTTCAGAAGGAGTGACTTTCTGTTCTAAGGCTTGGTTTCCTTATCTATAAAAGGAAGATTGCTGTCCACACCTTATAGATTTCTTGTAATAACTAACCTAGTTAATATAAATCAAGAGTTGACAATAAACCCCAGGCCATTGCAGAGCCTCAAAATGATAATAGTTACTTACAGTGATCTACTCAGAGTGTTGGGGATTGGGCATCTAAATTGAAAAAAGAGATGAGTCAGGGCATAGGAAATATCTTGTTCAAGGAGGCAAAGGGGCACAGGTGAATTATGTCTGAGAGAAAAGCTCAGACTTCTTAGTGTCAGCTGCCACTGCTCTGTCCTTTTAGGCTGTGTGTGAGCCAACGAATCACCAAGACACAAACCAGAATGAGTTTTGTGTGATCAACATGCCTAGTGATGTAATGCTATGCGTGCCACAGTGATACAGGGGCTGTTCGCATCGTTCCATGTGCAAACAAATAAAAACCTGTTCCCTCTCTAGCTCATAGTGGGCATCAGGACTTTGCTGGAAGGGGAACGACTGTTGCATCGTTGGTGTCCTTCAGTGACCACGATCTTGTCAGAGGACACATGGCAAAGGAGGTCAATGACTTCTCTAAATCCTAATTCTGACCCACAGAAAGGACATGGTTGGGAGAAGGCAGTGCTGGGTGCCCTAAAAAGAAGCAGGCAGGCCATTCCTCACCAAGATTGGGGGGGGGGGCATCTTGGTCTGATTATCCAGCCTGACTTATTCCTGAACACTGACTGGGAACATGGAGCCAAGGGAGGCAGGATAAAGGCTGGAGAACAGAGCCAGTCTAAGGAGAGGTGACTCTTACAATAGAAGGCTCGCCTGTCACCTGAAAGGAATGGACAGAAATGGAATTTGCTGTATATTAAAGGGCATAGAAGAAGAGATATATGAACATGTGTGAAAGCATGTAGGAATGATGAGGATCAGGTATGTAACACCAAAATGCTAGTATACATAGAAAATGCCCAAGGCCTCCCACTCACAAAAGACACTATATATGTATGTATATGTGTATGTGTATGTATACATGTATATATGTGTGTGTGTGTATGTGTGTGTGTGTGTCCAGGTACACCTAGGAGCCTTGCATTTGTAAATATTGTCCATTGAACAGCTACAATGGCTGCAAGCAGGTTTCACAGGATAAGAAAAGGTAGCCCCTCTTCCCTGCCTCCATCTGTCCCAATGGGCCCTGTTAGTACACGTTCAACTAGCCCGAGCTCTGAGAGATTTAGCATCTTGGAAAGTTAAGACAGGAGAGTTCACGGCTAGCTAGTCTATATAGAAAGACTGTATCAAGCAAGCAAACAAAAAAATTTCTTCTCCAAACACACAGAATCCAGTGGAGTAACAAGTCAATTTGTCCCCTCAGCTTCAATCCGCATGTCCCCCAGGCTGCCAGTTATCTTCCTTTTACAGATAAAGAAACCAAGGCTTAGAACAGAGTCAGGTCCCTGTGAAGTTGGCCAAGACCACACTGCATCACCATTGGCACAGTGGCCAAAGCCGGCGTGGGCTCTCTAAAGTGACAGGGCTGACCTGTTGTTTTCTTCCTGGTCTCTGCTCAGGGTGGGAACCATCCATCCTGCCAAGTCCCTTCATGTCTCAGAGAGGACCAGGGACTTACCCAAGGCCATGCAAGGAAAGGTAGGAAGCAAAGCCCATGTCTTTGGTCTCCTAGCTCTGGCCTGGAGCCACGTTACCAGATCGCCACAAACTTTTACAAACCTTCCTCCAAGTATACTCGCAGTGCCTATTAAATTAGTCTTCTTGGCCTGGCCAAAGTCCCCCTTCCCTTCCCCCACCACCCTCCATCCTGTGGCTGACCTCCCTCCCTCCTGCTTGGTGCCTAATCCCAAGTGTCCTTTCAACATCCGCACCCTCCCCTCCCCCTGCCTGTTCTCCATAGGAGTGGGCCTCTCCCAGCCTCCCCATCTCCTGCTTCCCACCCCCTTGCCCCCAACCCTATAGAGTGTCATAAATTCTAACGAAACCCCATCAGGAGAAGAAAAGGAGCAAAAAGTGCCTAATTGGCAGGGGCCTGGAAGCCCTTGGTCCCCATGGTGGGATTGATAAGGTTCCTGGGAAGCAGTAGGGGTTTGGAGAGAGGAGGGGGAGACTGGGGGCCTGCCTGCCAAATGTAGCCAATTAATGTCAGTGCTGCCTTTCATGCCAGCCAATTAAGTCCCACATACTTGTCACCAGCCCTGGGAAGGGGGGTGGGGAGGGCGGGGCAGGGGGGTTCAAGGGAACAACTAATTTCCCTGCAGCCTCCAATAATGCTGCCTTCAAAATGGGGAGAAGGTTCTGGGGGAACTGGAAGGTGGGTGGGGCCTCCAGGGGCTGGCAGGAGGGATGAGTTTCAGACTAGTGGTCCTCAGTAGAGACTCGGTTTGTACCCCTTGGAGAAATGGAAGATCGGGTTGGGTTCAGACACCATGGAGTTGGTGGAAACTAAAGCTCTCTTACATTCTTCCCTGCACTAACCAAACCGGGCACTGGCCAGAGCCAGGCCCTTTAACTAAGTTCACAGCAATTCCTGGGCGCTTCAGACATAGAGGATCTGCTCAAGCTCAAGATGGCCAGGCAGGCTCAATCACACAGACCGAGGTCCTGTGACACCTTGACATCTGGCTTCAGCGTCCAGGGACCCTTTTGTCATCTCTTCTCATGGCCAGGATTCCATCAGCATACCGGGATAGCAGAGCACGGTGCAGACTCATGAATGAGGGAAATTGACAGGGTAGGACTGGGAGACAGTGTTTTCCTAAGGGTGTTCATCAGGAAGCCAGAGATGCTCCCTGTGCTCTCCAAGGTTGCAGCTGCCTAGCTAGACGGAACCAATTCCAAGGCAGACACACTTACCATGCGGATCTCCCCAGCATTCCCAGAGGCTTAGGGGAGTGGGCCAAATTGCTGACCAGAGGAAATTTTCTAAGCATTCCTGAAAGGATGGACTGAGGTGAGGTGGTAGCTGGAGATGCAGGCTGGAAGGGCACTCCCAGAGCAGGAAAGAGAGCCCTGCTGGCCAGTGTGGAGGTAGCAAGGACTGAATGAAGCAAATCTGCCATTCCAACCACCTCTCTGCAAGCCTCAGTTGCCACATCTGTGAAGTGGGGCTGAGCAGAATACTCCCTTGTAAGACTCTTGGGAGGCTTGTGGGTCTCAAGGGAGAAGAAAGAAAGGGTTGGGAACCTATGAGGGGCTGGTCAGGGTGGAGGTGCTTCTGAGCAAGGGTCGGGCCAGGGGCAGATGTGCCCAGGAACTGGCCCCACAATGGAACCAGCTGCCCCTCTGCCCTGGATGTAGGCAGAAGCATCACAATGTGTACATTGTCATGCAGATGCTCTACCCGCTCCCCCCCCCACCCTTAGTGGGCCCACTAATGACCCTGAGAGTTGGTTGGAGGCTGGGGCAGGCTAATTACATGGCCCGCCAAGACCCAATAATTACACAGCAACTTGTACAGAGAGGGTGGCTAATTGTGTGACAAGCTGTGAGGGGAGGGCTAGGGCGCCCCTCCAGCTAATGAGCTTCCCCCAGAGTCCATGGGGCAGGGCCAGGGCCAAGAGGGGATGTGGCAGGCAGGCCCTTCCCATTCCCAGCCCCCCATGGCGCCCAACTCCTGGGAGGGTGGCAGGGCGTGCAAGAGGGAGGGAGCAGTGATTAAGAGCCAAGGCTCGCCTCAGACCTGTCTCCTCTTGCCAAGTCTTGCTCAAAGCCGCACCTGGTCGGGTACCATGGGCCTGGCCCTCTCAGGAACAACCCCCCACCCCACGCCTTCCTCACCTCACTTCAGTTCTCCCAGGCCTTGGCCCTGGCTGGCTAGCACACTTTCTGTCCATGGCATGGAGAAAATAGATAGGATTAATCTTGGACCATTTAACCTGATAGGACCCTTGATACTCCTGTAGCTCTGCCCCTACTCCTGTGGGAACAAGAAGTCAAGGTCCAGAGGCCCAGGTTACTAGCCAGCTACCCTCGTCCCCTCATCTACATCGGTGAAGCTTTTCAGGGATTCGTTCAAATGTTGCAGCTCTGAAGGTCTTTGGGGCTGGCCTGATAGGGCTCCCAACGCAGCCCCTCCATTTTCAATATATGTAACTTCTAACAAGTCACTTGACTTCTAGGAGCCCTTTTAAACAACTTGTAACTGACATGGTTAAGCGGATGGAATGAGCTAATGACGGAGAGGACTGGACATGAGTGCCTCGATGCAGTGTGACACACACACACTCTCCCTCAGCTACACATCTGGCCGTGTGCTCCAAAGACCAGCAAGGCATCCAAGTGTCCCATAGCCACACCACTCTCCACTCATCGCCACCTCCAGTTCAGCCTTGGTCCACATCCTTTCTCATTAGTAGCCTCACCCCACCTGCCTGTGCCCAAGCCAACCATCACTGCCTCCCTGGTCCTCTCTTTTGCTTGAGGTTAGGACCAAGCCGAATGCAAGCACAGATACTTCCCTCAGACACCCTCTTCCCTGAAAGGTCCATTTCTAGCCCTTTCTAGCTCACCTCTCACCTTTTGACATTTTTGAACCCCCTCCCCCCAAAAAAGAAAACCAAGCAGGAGTAAAGCCATTGAAGTGGCTGCTGACAGGTTGGAACAGCTTAACAAATCACTCTTAATAAAGTACTGAGCGTGAGAGGAGGGTAGACCGGAGGCCAACCTGTTCCCCAAACAGCACCTCCCTGCATGTCTTCATCCACTGGGCCTCCCTTTGCTATCTGCCTGGCTAGCTGGACTCCCAGAAGTCTAGGTTTGCCTGCAGGGAGGCTTCCACTGGGTGTATCTTTAGGTCTAGCCTAGCCTGGAAACGGCACTGTAGCCATAGAAATGTCTGGGTCCAAGAAAGAGTTTCTTAAGCTTCTCTGTACTCCAAGATGGTAGCTCTGTTCTGTCTGGAATGGCTCTAGGTAGGGAGAATGGGAACCAGGCTGGGTACTATATCCAGGGCAGGTTTTTTGACCTAGTAGCTTAATGAGGCCCCAATTTACTTGATACCTGACTCTTCTGTGTTATAAGATGTGTAGGATTCCCTGTGTGGTCAGGGCTATGACCATTGGCTTAAGCCAATTAGTTCTACTGTCTGCCCAATATTTGTCTTCATGAAGATACTCACTCCCCACATGCTTGTCCTCTAGGGATGCATTTTGTCAAATCGGTTCATGGAAGAGGAAATACTTTCCTGATTGTGAAGTGTCACAACAGGGTGTTTGCTGAAATGGAAGCTCCTTACTATTGCTACTCTTTTTCTGTATGAATTCTTTACCTCTGGCCTCTGAAGGAAGAAAAGGTTGACTAAATTTACCGTGTTTTCACCTAACATGAGCTTTTATTTTATGGGGGCTGCACCCAGGATCTTTCCCAAGCCAGGCAAGTGCTCTACCACAGAGATAGATGCCCAGCTCAACCAATCTGGTTTATATCTTACCACATCAATGATTCAAAGGCGTTAGTTACTCTTGTCCCGTTTGTGAATGGCAAAGCTAAGGCTTAGAGAGATTAGTTGACTTACCTATGGCCATACAGCTAAAGAAGTCAAGGAGTTTACTCTGAACTTCATATGGGTGGCCACTGCATACCCTATACCCACTTAAGTGTCCCATTTACTAGACTAGGCCTACTAGTCTGGAGAGGCAGGGGGTGTCCACAGTGGACACTCAGGGCCCAGGCTTAAGACTACTAGGTCCTGATTCCAGGGTGTGGACTCCACAGAACCCTGGAACTGAATTGCTGTTGAGGATCTGAAACCTTATTAAACTAGTGAATTGCTGCCCCAAACACATGCTGTTTGGGCCACTGAGTTCCTTAAATAATCTGCAGAATAATCTGTTCCTTCTCTGTCCCCTTCCCTCCAACTTCTCCCAGTCCCTGCCCCATGAAGTACTCCCAGTCTTGGGGAGGATGAAGGCAGCCCCAGGGTATCCTGATGCTACAGCAAGACTCCAGATCGTTCCTGGGGTGCTGTCCTCACCCTTCAGAGAAAAGGACCCAGCTTGCTCTGGCTGCCTTCTGCTCAATCCATTCCCCACTCCTTGGGCTCTCTACTCCTTAAAGGGCTATACTCATTCAACAATTTATTGAGCACTTTTAGTACTTACCAGGCTCTGATCTGAAGTGATTCCCAAGCCAGACAAGGCCAAAGGGAGTTCTCAAAGCAAGGAGGAGAAGGGATAGATGCAAAACTCACAACATGCACTCAGTCCCACAATATTGCACTTCTGAACCCCAGAGAACAAGATCATGATCAGCACATGCAGATACACAGGGATGGAGTTGGCGACCAATGGGGACTTGGTCCCCATCGAGGAATGAGATGATGAGACTGGAAGGTTCTGCTTTGATGTGCTCATGATCATGTGAGGAACCTGAGTCAGAATGTGCATGTGCTTATAAATATAATCACACATATCTGCTTGTGTGCATGGGCAGTGATGGCCACTTCTGATGGGCACTGGGATCAGCATATGCCCCGGGGTATTTGTGGCTGTGGCTTGGCCAGTGGGTTCAAAGCTATCTTAAGACTTCCTGAGTTCCAAGGAACCTCTAAAAGTCCCATTCCTCCATGTCCTCTCTATTCTAGTAGACACTGGGGCTGGAGAGAGTTTTTCTCTCTAGCTGGCATGGCCCTATCTGCGTTTGGTTCATTCAAATGTTCTCAGTTCTCAGTCAAACAGACCAGAGTCCTAATGGATGTGAATTCCTGGAACTGGAACCAATTCCTCCATTAACAGGGCCTTTCATTCGGTGCCAGTGAACCCTTGCTAGAGCCAGATAAGTGTGGTAGACTAGTGACATTGGTCTTACTAACCACCTCTTCCTTCCACCCTACCTCTCCAGCCTGTCTTATATCACTGCATACATATCTCTGCATGTAGAGACTCACTGGTCTCTGCTTCCTTTCTGGCTTCACCAAAACCTATTTTCCATGTAACAGTGAGGAGGACATTAAAGCGAGGTCCTATTATTCCACTTGCAGTAACTCCCATCTCCTTTAAAATAAAAGCCACAATCCTTCCTGCAGGTCTTTCTGTAGCCCATAAGATATGCCCTCCATCCTATGCAACTCCCAATGATTGCTCTTCTAACTACCCTTTCTACCATCCTCTCTAGGGCCAGCAAGGAGATCAGCATCTCCTTGCTGCTCTCTAGTATACCAGGCACTCTCCAACCACATAGGGTCTTAGCACTTGCTCACATATCCTTCATAATTCCCATCATGCTCTCAAAGAGGCTCACATGGACCACTCTAGTTAAAATTAGAGATGCCCACCTGCTCTGCTGAGGCAGTCTCTAGTTTTTCTCCATTTTCTTTCTCTCCAGAGCAGTTCTCATATCTGTGGCCCTGCATAGGGAAAGCACCCGTTGACGATCTGTCAACCCTAACCACTGTTATGCTCTACCTCACTGAAAGAATGCAGCCTAAGACAGAAGCCCCAAGGACCAAACTCTTTAGGATATAGGAGTAAGCTTTCCATAAAGTTTGGGATGCATGTGCTCTGGTCTCTATTTCCAATACTATCTAACCATGTCTCTCCCCAGGATACTGCTGGGCTTCTCACAGATGCAGAGAGACATAGACCAACAATGCACATCTGTGCACAAGTGGACTCTGTGAATGTGCCCTCATACACGTACAGACATCTACATTGCCCAGACACTGCCCGGAACTTTTTCCCCTCTGTCTTTGGCTCCCAAGTCCAGAGAAACTCCAGGTTCTGTTGTTTCCCTCCAATGATTTCTAATCCAGTGGCTCCCCTTTCCTTTCAGGGTACCCAGCCTCTGCCTCTCTGCCCTCAAAGTCTTCCCTGTTCTTTTCTTGAACACCCCCTCCAGCACTCATAGGTCCTGTCACCTACCCTTGGGCTGTCAGTCCCTGCATCTCTCCCATCAGCATCCCCAGATCCAATCTTTCCTTTCACGGGCCCTCAGATGCTGTCACCCTGCACTTGAGGTCACATTCTACCCATCATGTTGATGGCATCCCCATTGCTTTTGCCCCACTCTCCTTGTGGCCCCCTTGCTGGCAATTTGCTCAGGCTTGAGTTCTCCCAGCCTCTGCATTTCTGCCTGGCCCTTATGCCACCTGCAGGCCCAGCATCCCCAAGGGCTCTCCACACAGCCACTCACTAATTAGGTCAATTATGAGGTCAATTATCTCCCCTCTCCAATGGTGCCTGCATTGCTCTACACATGGAGTTCTTCAGCACTTCCAGTGGCTCCAGACAACAGATGCTGTAGCCCTTGCTGAGTCCTCTGCAGAAGCCTTAACTTGTCCCCAGCCCAAGCAACGGCTTGCTTGTCCCAGAGAACCATGCAGTGAGCAGAAGGTGCTCAGATGGCTTCAGAAGAATACACAGACAGCATGGCACAGCGCTACATGACACCAGGGCGAACTTGCCAGGGTCATGCCACCAGCAGAGTTCATCACCAGAGTTGGGGCATGTTCGTGTGTGTGTGTGTGTGTGTGTGTGTGTGTATGCATATGCATATCTGTATAGGAGAGGATGGGGGGAGACAATATGTACTGGGAATAAACCTTTGTTTTCTTTAATGTCATGAGCTTTAACTACCTCTAAGAGGGAAGGGGCTGTGAAAAGAACTCATTTTAAAGAACTGGTTCTCTGACACATGGAAGCTGTCTGAAGATACTGGCTATGAACTTGAATCCAGAACCTCTGATCCCATGCCTTTTCTAGGCCTGACGCCATGCCTTTTTGAGAAAGTCCTCCCATTCAGGATGAGCCCACAAGAGCCTCCACATTCCCTTCCTTTCCCCAAAGTCTTTTTTTTTTCTTTTCACAGTGTGACCATCTTGGTCACCTGCCCAGCTGCCAAAAAAACTGATGGAAAGAAAGAAAGAAAGAAAGAAAGAAAGAAAGAAAGAAAGAAAGAAAGAAAGAAAGAAAGAAAGAAAGAAAGAAAGAAAGAAAGAAAGAAGCAGTGCCATTGTGGCATGAATGCTATAAATGCCCAGGACCCCTAGCATCTGTGCTTTCTTCGGGCTCATGGGGCCAACTGAGAAATGCTCATGGGCCCTGGTTGGCTGACCCTCAGGAGGAGTCAAACATGGATGAGAAGGGGAACAGGAGAAAATGACAAAAGGAAACAGGTAGTGAGAAGATGGATGCTGAAGAAATATGCTGAAGAGAATGGATGGGAAGCACACTGCTCTATGAGAGACCTTGGATGGCTATACAGACCCATTTTCTCTGCTGTGCACAGTAAGGCAGGCTCCAGACAGCAAAGGGCTTGCTCCAGACACCACTGCCCTTCTCTAGCAAGGCACCCAACAGCCTGCCTTAGGAGTCACCTTGGCAACGGAGAGGTCAGGAGGAACAAAATGACAGCCTGCAAACCAGTATGTCATTGGCCATAAAGACACCCATCACAACAATTACAGCAAGGGGTGTGTGCACGAGCCCATGTCCGCATTCATGCTATAACACACATGTGGAGTCAGAACACGTTTGGGGATTGATCCTCACCTTCCACCTCGGTTGAGGCAGTGTCTCATTCACTGCTGTGTGTGCCAGGTTGCCTGGTCCATGCACTTCCGGGGACTCTCTTGTCTCTTGCCTCCCATCCTGCTGTAAGAATACCAGGGTTACAGATATGGGCTACTGTGTCCAGCCTTATGTGGGTTCTAGGGATAGAAATGCAGATGCTTATGCTTCTGCAGCAAGTGTTTTGCCTTCTGAGCCATCTCTACAACCCATAGCAGGGAAAATTTAACATCAGGGAATTGAGTACAGAAATTCTAATTTCTTCATAGTATTGAATACTTTGTAACAAAAAGAATTTATGGATCTTTTTTCACATCAGAAAAATGATTACAATCTACCTTAAAGACCAGTTTGTAAAACCAAAATTGCGAATACATACAGAGGGGGGAAACAGGTGGGAATTGCTCAAATGCTACTAATAGTTATCTGGAGCCAGATTAAGCAAAAAAAAATAAATTTTTTTGGTATGTCAACATCATTGGTATTTTTGTAGAATAAACCATGGATTGCTTTTATAATAAGAAAAATCAGTAAAAAGGTATGTGTAAAAGTGAAATGAAAAACCAAACCAAACCAAAATCAGTTCCTACTCCCAGCTCCAGCTTCTTGCCTGTCTTCCATGTGCTAAATCCTACCATTAGTGTTAGCTAGTTCTCCTAACCAAGAAGTTCAGCCCAGAGCCAAAAAGAGGAGCCACAGGCTTTCCCTGCACCTGGGACTTCTGAAAATCTAAGTCTACAGTGTCTCTGAATTCTAGGCCTTTCTCACTTCCTCCAGAGCCATGGCCCATCCCAGGGCACAGCATAATCTGGGGCCAGGGCCCTGCAGCCTGCCCATGGGCCTTTCCCCAGCTAACCTTTCCCCACCTTCCTCATATGGCAAGCTGAGCCACTTGCAAGACAGATTCCATGTAATAATCATCTCTCTCTGGCCAGCAAACCAAGTTGGTAGATCTTAAGTACCCATAGGAAAACAGGGCTAGGCCTTGGGGTTTCTTTGAAAACCTCATTTCCCAGGCTCCTCTCCTAGAAAGAGGATCCCCCTGCTCTCTCCCCCAACCCTCCCATCTCTCTCTCTCTCTCTCTCTCTCTCTCTCTCTCTCTCTCTCTCTCTCTCTCACACACACACACACACACACACACACACACACCACTCCGTCAAGCTTCTATCCTTATATATCTGTTCTAACAACATTCCATTTCTCCCTATCTGCCTTCCTTCCCTGGGAGTTGGTTTTGTCTTCTCTAGTAGCCAGAGATGAACTCCTGTGGTTTGGGAGTAGATTATGGGGCTCTAAAAAGGGCAGCCACAAGAGGCATCATGGTTGAGTCCTAAAAAGTAGCAAGAACAGTAGGAGCCTGTTATGTGACACAAGTAATGACTCCCAGGTGTGGGTCCCCAGCACACCACAATATCTGCATCAGCCCCCACAGTAGACAGCACTGTCTTTCTCGGTCCACAGACCCTCCACTCAGCAGTGGATGCCTATCACAGACCAAAATGCACCACTTCTTTTCACCTGCAGAGGCCTCTCTGCCTGGACCTGTAACGGAAGCCTGAAAACAAACACCCTCCACTCCCAGGATAAAGATAGAGCACAGAGACTGGATCCTGCCCTGGTATAACTGGGTGAGGAGACAATGCTCTAGCTGTGAACAAGACTGCAACTGGGGCCACCTTGGCTCTTTCTACGGCCTGGCTCTGACATTTTCTAGCTGGGTGGCACTGGGCTACACCTTACCTCACCACTCAGAGGTGTGTGCATCCCTCAACTGTAAAACGGGAAAGGGAATCGCGCATACTTCACAAGGCCGACGGGAAGATGGAGGAAGAATCTATGTGAAGTGTTTAGAACAGTGCCTGTCATGAGGGGGAGAGCTATGGAGGTGTTTGTTGTTATTTTCACAAGTCATAAAATTGTATACCTATGTATACACAATTCAAACCCCCTTTTTTTTCAAAAGTGATAGATGTGTGTGTGTGTGTGTGTGTGTGGTGTGTGTGTTGCCTTGTGTATGTTGGGGGTGGGGGTGACCTTATGAATAAGTGATTATTTAAATGGTATGATTCATGGGAGCCTCCCCACACCTCCACCCATAAATGGCATGATTGCCTACCATTCTACCAATGAGGCATATATGATTTGAGTCTTGAAGACCATTCCTTTTTAGCAATCCCCCTATTAAAATGCGCATCCCCCTTGGGGGTGTTAAGCCTTATCAGCTAACACCTTAGTTGTCAGCTAACACCTTAGTTATCAGCTAACACCTTAGATATCAGTTAACACCTTAGTTGACAGCTAACACCTCAGCTGACAGCTAACACCTCCGTTGACAGCCAGCTGAGAGCAGGACCCTGCAGGACTGGCTTTTGGAAGATGGAGGCCAGGGATAGTAGAAATAGAGGGGTTTCTATGGGGTTAAAAGGAAAGAACCAGGCTGGAACCCTAGTGACTTCTCAAGGTCACCGACTGACTGTTGCCCTGCAATGTGTGAAGGAGAACATCTTTCCTTCCAGCTGGTGTTACCAGGTGTGGGTGGGGCGAGTCAGAAAGAGAGAGAGAGAGATTTTATGCCAGATGTTCCCCAGAAGTTGAGGAGGGCTGGCATAGGCAGCGGTGGGTGTCAGTCATGAGCTAGGATCCACCCCCACCCACCCTGCAGCTCTGGTGAGTGTACATGTTCTGACTGAGCCTCCCTGCACTCAGCCAGGGTGACACTGGTGAAACTTGAGGTGAGAAAGAACAGGTACATGGTCTCAGGGACTGGCTCTGAGCAAGCCTAGGGCTGGTCTCTGATTGGGCCCTGAGAGGCCACTTCCCTGCCATTGACCTTAGAGGTCAGCAGGGCCAGCTCCTGCTCTGAGCCATCCGTGTCTCTGGCATTTATCATTTCGTCCAAAGTCCTTCCTGCTTCCTGCCTGGACCATTCCTGTGTGTAATGAAAGCCATAAGCTCATTAAGTCGGGGTGAAGAAGGACTTCCTTTGATTTGTCCTCAATTTACCTCCGTCAAACTTCAAAAAGGCCCTCCCACATCCACAGAGCCAGAGCTTTGATGGCCAGAGTAGAGGCCCCCACATTCACAATGCTCATAATTTAGAACATTTCAACCCAACTTACTCTAACCAGTGTTGAAGACCAAAGAATTTTGTAATTGCTGAGCTGGAAAGACATTCCAGAAAGATCCTCAGAAATCGGAGTATTCCACTACACTCTTCTCAGCCCCTGCCCATCATTTAGATAAGAAGGCTGAGGACCTAAGAGGTTATTAATCCCTTGTATAAGTACACAGAGATAGTATGGATAAAAGACTTCAGTATGGACTCCCATAGGGAGTCCTCAGAACATTCCTGAGAGAAAGCCATGCCTCTTACGCCCAGTTCTGCATGTAGAGCTTGCTTAAGAACTTTTCTCTCAGCAAAGATGTAATAGGGTAGATTCCACATGCAGCCCTCTCTAGATGATACTTCCAAATATGATAGAGTGCTTAGCTGCATGAGCTTTGGAGTCAAATGGAACTGGCGTTGTCCTAGTTACGCCACTTCTTAGGCATGTGCTCTTAGACTGACAGAAAGCTTAGGCCTCAGTTTCCTATTGTTGAAAGCAGGGGAAGTGACCACCACTCTATTACTCTTTTTTATAATTATTATTTTTATTTTTTTATAATCCAGTCTCTGCTCCCCCCAGTCTGTCCTCCGACAGTTCTTCATCCCATTCCTCCTCCCCTCTGTCTCCAAGAGGATGTCCTCCCCCAACCCCCACCAGGCCTCCCCACTCCCTGGTGTCTCAAGTGTCTCAAGGGTTAGGCTCCTCTTTTCTCACTGAGACCAGACCTGGCAGTCCTCTGCTGTATATGTGTTGGCGGTTGGTGCTCAGACCAGCTACTGTATGCTGCCTGGTTGGTGGCTCAGTGTCTGAGAGATCTCAGAGGTCCAGGTTAGTTAAGACTGCTGGTCTTTCTATGGGGTCACCCTCTTCCTCAGCTTCTTCCAGCATTTCCATAATTCAACCACAGGGGTCCCCAACTGCAGTCCATTGGTTGGGTCTAAGTATCTGCATCTGACTCTTTCAGCTGCTTGTTGGGCCTTTCAGAGGGCAGCCATGCTAAGCTCCTGTCTGTAAGCACACCACAGCATCAGTAATACTATCAGGCTTTGAGATGGATCCCAATTTGGGCCTGTCACTGGACCTCCTTTCCCTCAGTCTTTTCTCCATTGTTGTCCCTGCAGTTCTTTCAGACAGGAACAATTATGGGTCAGAGCTGTGCCTGTGGGATGGCTCCCCTCTCCCTCATTTGATGTTCTGTCTTCCTGCTGGAGGTGGGCTCTGTAAATTCCATGTCCCTAATGTCAGGTATTTCATCCCTTTGAGTCCTGAGAGTCTCTCACCTTCCAGGTTTCTGGTGCATTCTAGAGGGTACCCCCTAAACCTTCCGAGGTTGCCTGTTTCCATTCATTCTGCTGGCCCTGAGGGCTTCTCTCTTGTCTCCCACTCCTCACACCTGATCATGTTCCCCCTTTCCCTTCCCTGTTCCCTCTCCTACCCAGGCCCCTTAATCTACTGCTCTTATGGGGTGATGCACTGGAACGTGTTTATCTGTTCAAGGCATACAGATTTATTTAGTGAGCATCTATTATGTGCCAGACACTGTTCTAGTGTCTGAGAGTATAGAAGTGAACAAAACCAAGACCAGCTCCTGTCTTTGTGGAGCTCACAATGTTGTGTAGTGTATAATGTAGCACATACACAAATAAGTGGACAAGATACCTTCATCTAGTGGTGAGCAGTGAGAAGGGGATAAAACCCGGATAAAACATAGAAAAGTATCATGGGCATGAGTTCTCCTGCCTCAGTCTTTCAAGTGCTGTAATTATAGGCACATGCCACCAAATCCAGCTGGTGACTTCAGATTGAGATGATACATCAGGGGACAACTCAGTCAGCAAAGTTTTTGCCCAGAAAAACATGTAGATCAGAACCCATGTAAAAATACAAGGTGTGGTTGCATAGCCTGAAATCCCTTCAATTAGGAAGTGGAGGCAGAAATATCGCTGGGACTTGCTGGACAACCAATCTAGCCTAATTGATCAGCCTCAGATCCTGGTGAGAGATCTTTTGTCAAAGAACATGGGCTGTATTTCTGGGGATGACAACTCACGGCTATCCAGTCCCACATTTAATGTGCGCATGTGACTGTGTACACATGAACATGCATGTGCAAAGAGGAAGATTGAGAGAGACATTAGAGCTGTGACCTTGTGGTGTGTGTAAAACAGAGGGAAGAGCAAGCTCAGAGTCCCCAAGGTGAGAGCCTGACTGCTTTCCACTTCATAGCTCCTGCCCTGGCCATTCAGCTGGGCTCCAGGAATGCGAACGCCTCTGGTTAAATATCTAATGGGATCTTGAACTTACCACAGTTAAAGCAGAGCTCTGAGAATTTCCCGTCAGGCCCTCGGTTCCCGTGGTGTTCCCCTTCTCAGTGGATGACACTACCATCCTCTCAATCGCTGCAGCCTAAGAATTGTCTTTGAAATTTTCTACAATCCAATCCATTAGACAAGTCCAGCATTCCGCTTCCGTGCATCCTGCACCCAGTTACCATGTATGCCACCTCAGGCACCCTGCTTCAAGCCACCCCCACCACCCCCAGTCCTCCAGACTAGGCAAGGGGCCACAGGACAGCCTCCCCTCACTGCCTTCTCTGCCACAGCTTGTTGTCATCCTGGAGACCTCAGCGATTTTTTTTCACTTGAAGATATGAATAGGCACGCCTGGAATCCCAGCAAAGATGTAAGGACAGTGTTCAGCTACGGAGCAAGTTCAAGACACATTTGAGATGTAAGATGTGTAACAAACAACCAAAGCAAACCAAAAAACACTTTTTTTTTTTTTTTTTTTTTTTTTTTTTTTTTTTTGCTCATGGCTTCCAGGACGCAGAGTCCTCTGGTGCTGCCTGTTACTCCTGCTCGCCCTTAACAGGACCATCTGGGTTCTCAGCATTAATCCCAGCTGCCTCTGTCTTGCTGTGCTCTCCAACAGATAGTAAACACTCAAAAGATGTTGGAAGATGATTGACAACCAAGCGAAATGGAGGGAGCTCAGGTTGGGAGGAGGGACTTAGGAACTCTCACCAACTGGTTAGGAAGCTGTCACTATGGCTATCTAGTGTCTGTCTGTCTGTCTGTCATTAGTCTACCTATCTACTTTGTTTTTGTTTGTCTGTTTTTGAGACAATCCCTCCAGTGTCTCAATGTCAATCCCAGGGTGCCTCAGAAATTCTGCCTCCTCTGACTGGGATTGCCAGAGCGAGGCACCACTCTTGCCTTCTGAGCTCTTCTTTTAGCGCCTTACCTCTTCCCACAGAAGGAAAACATAAAATGTCCCTCCTGGCCCAGCACACAGGCCTATTCTTCCTGTATTCTAAGAGGGAGGCAACACCATGAGGAGAAAGTTCATCAACAAGTAATCCAGGAAAGGGAACAATAGGAGTTAGAGGCCAAGCACGAAGATGCTCAGGAAACACTAGTAGAGAAACAGGAAGAAACCTAGGAATAAGCCGTACGCCGAGGGAGCCGATGGCCACGCACACATGTCCAAACACCAGGTGGTGGTTGTCAAGGCCCAGGGCTAGAGGGGAGGAGATGACCTTCAGTCCTCCAGACATGGCTGCTTCTCACAGTGACAGCAGGGAGTGGGAGGCAGGCCCGGCAGGAGGCAGGGAGTATAGACACTGGCTGGGGAGGCTTGGCTGTGAGAGCGGAGGCAAACAGAGGAGGGACGGTGCTCAATGGAGCGGCTTAGCCTAGCTGCAGAGGAAAAGATTCTTTCAGATGGAAGAAACTAGAAAGCATTTGCAGACTCAGGGCAAAGAGCCAACCGAAGGGAGATGATTATTGGAGTGTGGTTCTCCCGGGGGATGGTCTAGCTCGGACTTGGGGCACTCCATCCTCTGAGTTGGGAGTAAAGAGGACAGTGGAGAGGGAAAGCAGGGAAGAGGGACCACCGAGCGCCCGCAATGCCCTTCCCTTCCCAACTGTCTTGCTAACACTCGCCTGCAAAGCAGTTCTTCTTTAGCTCTGACATCCACACAGGATGCCGGGGGGGGGGGGGGGGGGGGCGGTGTCCCACATTGGATTCAGGTGGCAGGGAGGAGACAATTAGAGCACACACCTGGTATGGCCTGGATTACTCCCAACAGTAGGTTATCATAGCAGTAGGTTCTGATGGGAGAAGTTCAGCCTCCCCTCTCAGCCTTTCTCACAAGCTCTCTCGTCCTTCTGCCATCTGCTGTGAGATGCTGCTGAGGAAAGGCCTGGACCTCGGACTTCTCAGCCCCTACAACTGTAAGAAGTGGATCCCTTGCTTCTTTACAAACAGTCAGTCTAGTATTCTGTTACAACAGCACAAATGGACTGAGAAAGGCCTCATGTTGCCCAAGGCCCATATATACTGAGCCAGGATTTCCACCTATGTGAGCACCCATCATCAATGACTTCCAAAACCTTATGAAGGAGCCAGTTTTCATATGCTTTTCTACAGTTGGATGAACTGGGCTTATGGAAATGCTCTGTGTTGCCCAAGGCCACACAGAGCCACTGACCAAGGAAAAAGTCTCCGCAGAGATGATCATTTCTAACTCTTCCATTGTGTGCCTGGAAGCAACAGGAGAGTGAACTGCAGAAGGGCGAACACCTGGAGCCTGTCTGAGTTCTGCCTCTTGCCATATAAGGGGGAAAATGAAAATCTCACGTAGACAATGAGTTGCCTGGAGCCACAGGTGAAGGAAAGTCAGGCTTCATGACGTCTGACTTCCTGGTCTGTGGTACTGCTCCTGACTTAGTGGGCCATGGGGAAGGTAGGCTATGTGAAGTTGTAAAAGGTCAGAAATGATGGGTGTGGTGGTGCATGCTTGGAACTCTTTGGAGGCTGAGGTAGAAGGATCACAAGTCCAAGACCAGCCTAGGATATATACCATACTCTGTATTAAAAACAAATCAAGGATGAGGGTTGGGGCCCCAGGTCTTCAGAAGGACACTTGACTAGCATGCATGCAGCAGGCCCTGGGCTCAATCTTCAGTACTGCCAAGGAAGTAAGAGAAAGAAAAAGAGGAGGAGTCAAGAATGCACTAGACTGAGTGGTCTTGGGGAACAAGGCCAGATCGACCTGTTGGGCAGTATAAAATTGAGGATCAGGAAATACATGTTGGATGGATGGGTGCGAGAGTAATGGGAATAAACACAGTTTGGAGTCTGAATAAAGATCCCCGACAGTGGTTTCAAATCCTCTCCCAGGATGGACTCTGGTCTCCTTGTCAGAGAGAGGTGGGAATAATGTTCTGCTGACACTGACCTGGGCTTTGAAATTAAAAGCAAGAAGAGTCTCTATTAAGAAGCTTCTCAGCTCCTTCCAAAAGGAAGTCCCCCGAGGCCACCCTTGACCATACTAACAAAGTAGGAGTCCTACCTGTGTATGCCAACAGACACATGCTGCCTGCCTCAGCTGGGCAGGATCTGGAACTAAGTCCTTTCTCTGTTTCTAGGGCCCAACCAAAACAGCTGCAGGTGACCTACTCAGGACTGCTGGCCTTTCAAGCTCTTGAACTTGGTCAGTTTTCTGGTACCTGTTTTCCTTTCCTCTCTTCCCACCACGGTCATTCATACACCTTACCCACCCCATCTGCCCTTTAGTGTGTGCAGAGGGATGGCTTGTGTGTGGTCACAGCAGGGAGTGTCAGAAACATTTGTGCTCAAATAGGGATAGTACTCACATCTCTGAGCACCTTTCACACACACACACACACACACACACACACACACACACACACGAGAGAGAGAGAGAGAGAGAGAGAGAGAGAGAGAGAGAGAAGAGAGACACAAGGAAAAAGACAGAGATACAAAGAGAGAGAGAGAGACAGTCACACGTGGAAAAGTAGCGTGCCTACAAGCAGCTCTAGGGCAGATACCCCTTTCTGTTAAACCTGGGCACACATATTTCCTACCAGGGTCAGGCTGAGGGATCTCTCACATGGATGGAGCTGCCATGGGAGAGGTGGGAGAGATAAGAAAGAGCAGGGTAAATTAATTTTCTCTCCTAATTAGACAGGCTCCTGGGTCCAAAGAATGAGACCCTGGGTTTGGAACAGGCTTGCTTTGATTCCCTCTTGCCCAAACGTCTCTGCTAGGCTTCTACAGGAGCCCTGGCACTTGTCCAGTGTCTATCCAAGGGTCTCTAGCCCTGTGCTGCATCATGAGTGGCCAGGGCTCAAGTGACAGGCTTCATCTTACTCTGGTGTGAAGGCAGGTCCCAAAGGTCATAGGTCACCTAGTACTCTCCTTGGTCTGTGGAAGTGCAGCCAGGATCTTCTTGGGAGAAGGCAGAGATATTCCCAAGAGAAAGCCCAGAAGAGGTCCTATCGGCAAGGAGGAGGGAGAGAAGAGGAGGGGAGAGTAGCCCCATCAGGGAATCCCAAGACTCCCACTGCCTACCTATTGCTTGTCTCCACCTTGTCTTTCCCTCCCCCATCTGTGCCCCGTTCCTCTCATGAAAAATGGATGGAGCATTTATTAAACTGTTTTCTCTTCAAAGGAGGTTTCAATTTTTAATGTCTCACCCGGGCTGGGGAGGCACACTGGTCCAGACAGGCTGTATGGAGGGGCAGAAAAGGTCTGCCCTGACCTGGGAGAGGGCACAGTGGTGGTGGTGGTGGGGGGGGATAAAAAGTACAGAGCTCAAAATGATATACCCACTGCAGAAGTGCTTAGTGTGGGGGTAGAACTACTCAGGGCGGCTGGACACAGCCGCTCCCTTCTCCCTGTGCTCTCCTGCTCCATCTGAACTATCCTCGATGGCCACTGTATTGTAAGACTGGATCCTCTGTCCTCCCTGGGCATTTGACCCAGCCGACCATCTTACTGGTGTGAGGCCCTACAATAGAGTAAAACAAAGCAAAGGCTATGGGTCAGGCATGCCCAAGCTCAATTTCTGTTCTTATTGTTTTCTGTGTGATAATGGACACGTCGTGTAAGTTCTCTATTCACTTTCCTCATGTGTTGCATGGGTTATAAGATTGCTTATAATCCAAATGAAGTAAGACGGAGGATATGGTGGTGTATACCTGCAAAGCCCGGTGCTTAGGCAGAAAACTTTTGAGTTCAAGGTCAGTCTAGTCTACATAGTGAAGCTTTATTTTTAAAAATATGTGACAAGACCATATATACAGTGTCACATACACATTTACACCTGGCATTTTATGTACCTTCAGTATGGTGATGGTAATGGTGTGATAATCAGTGTCCATATTTGTAGGTGACGTAGCTGTGCCTCCTGAAAGTTGGAGGTTGAAAGCCACAGGGCCGCCGAATTCAGTGGAGCCAGAATTTGGACTCACTGTTGTTGGCTCAAACCTTTGTGTCTATTGCCTCTCAAGTGATGGAATTCTACCTCGCTGCTCGTCAGTTGCAGCTGGTCAGTAATTAACAGGCAGAAAATAGGTGCGGAACAATTGTTTCTACCTGCTGAAGTTTTGCTGCCCAGCTCCCACGTTTGTCTCAATTTATTATCTGTGACTTTACACTAATCATTTCTCCGCTGGCAGAGACTAGAGTTCCCAGTCTCCCTTCCTGGGGTTCTTGGCAAATAGAGTGACTGTAAGCAGAGAAGGCTCGGGAGCCCAGTTATTTACTGCTTTAGGGAATAAGCCTGAGGATTCATGACAGAATCCACAGGCCCAACCCCAGAGTACCCTTCAATGTATATGCATCTCTCTGCCTCCCCCTCTATCTCTCTGTCTCTGTCTCTGTCTCTGTCTCTGTCTCTGTCTCTCTCTCTCTCTCTCTCTCTCTCTCTCTCTCTCTGTGTGTGTGTGTGTGTGTGTGTGTGCATACATGCCACTGTACTTGTAGAGGGGTCCGATGAAAATTTATAGGAGTTGGTTCTCTCCTACCATATGGGTTCTAGGAACTGAACTGGGTCATAAGGATTGGCAAGCACCTTTACCATGAAACGTTTGCTATTGGTCCACCTTGTTTTCAAGGCACTAAACCCAAATCCCCAAGGATACTCTTGTCTCCACCTTCCCAGTCCCGGGATTACAGTCGTGTACCATTTCCAGCTTTGTTTTTTTGTTTTGTTTTGTTTTGTTTTCCTTTTTTCCTCTCTTGAGTTCTGTGGATTTGAACTTGAGTCCTAAAGCTTGCGCATCAGTACTTTACTGATGGAGCCATCTGCCCAGTCCTTGCTTCTGCATTTTGAGTATATGCTTTGTGCAGCCATCGTATCGTCTATGTGGCATTTGCCTCATCAATGTTTTCAAGGACAGTGATCAGCCTAAGCTTGTCTCTGAAACCATATCCCAGTTCTGCCAGCAAGTAGCATCTCCAGAGATGGCCTCTGTCCATCATGAGAAGAGACTCAGCAAAAGAGGCTTACATTGAAATAGGGTATATATTGACATCGACAAGCATGTGAGCTAAAGTTGAAGTTGGCATTGCTGGCAAAATTTCATTTTAAAGATGTGAAGCCAACCCACTTGAAGAGCAGATGGCATCGCATTGAAAGGTTTCCCAAACTTCCAGAAGCCAAAGCTAGCAAATGGAAACATTTCCATCTCAATTCACTTGCTGTGTGTGGGGGGGGGGGGGTGGCAACTGACTTAGAACCACAGGTAAGCTTTCAGAGGTTATAGCAACATTGCTTAGGAAACATGGCGAGAAGAGGGAAAATGGAATCCCAAATTGTTCTTCCCAAAATAGATGCTTTCCAATCTAGCAAATAGATGAATATATCCAGGGGCTACAGAAAGCATGCTTCCCTGAGATGGTGTGCAGATGACTATTACATGGGAAACCACCAACTGGAGATAATCGTTTCTGATCAGTTTGTGAGTTCCACAAACATTCCACTGTCACTAATCTTTGACAATCCTGTTCCTGACATACACCCAAATCCTCAAAGATCTCCAGGCCTTGACTTTTTGATGGGATGGGGTAGGGGACCGAGAAGAGATACTGTATCGGGAGCTGGACAGACCCTGTGATCTCATTGCCCCCCTCTCTGAACAACAGCTTCCTCTCATGTGCACAGGGGACAGATGACACATTCTGGCTCCTTTCCAGGGCTAATGTGATGATCACAGGAAAGCAAAAAAAAAAAAATGTAAAGAAAGCGTGCTCAAGAATCAGTGTGCTGGGCTCTCCCATCTACAACCAGCGGACTTGACCTTTGCTCCCACTTTCACAATCTTCAAAATGTAGCTGCAAACATCCACTTTGGAGACTTGTGAGGCACGCCATCATTTTTAAGGTTTGCACATCATCATCATCATTTACCATCCAGCTAGAAGGAGTAAGAGTGGAGATATGATATACACTATTAATAAAATTGTCATGTACTGTTTAAGCTTGTTGAAAGCAGACTCTGAGGGCAAATGGGGCGCACTTGAACCAAACTCCAGCATGCTTATTTTCAGTGTCTTCTAAAATACCCTGTCCCGAGGCAAGCTGCTCCCCCCCCACACACACCCCAATTCTGTAACAGGGAGAAAGGACATAAAAGCAGCCTATGAGTAAAATTGCCACGCCCCTGAGAACAGCTGGAAGGTAAACCATTCCCAAACACAGGCCACTACTGTTTATCCCATCATGGAAATATGGCTGCAGTGGGAACTAGAAGCCAAAAGGCAATCAATGGAAAGACTCCCAATCAGGCACTGCGGCTTGGCTGCGTTCTTCCTCGTCAAGTTCTGCTAGGTGTTGTAAGCCCCGAATTTGATGATACCCCTTTTACTCGCTCTCTCAATTGAGCTATTCCAGTTGTTTGCCCTTGATTTGATTGTGATAGTTGTCTGTCTATCAGCTTCTTGCTGTTTGATCTTTTATTTTTGCTTGCCATACTTGTAATAAACTCATTCATTAAAAACTGAAAGTAAGGCTATCACAGGTCATTCTCTGAACCCTAACCCCCCTCCCCAAAATAAAGGCACCGTAGATACATATCTGTCCTAGAATAGAGACACAGTGGTCACAATGACAAAGGTTTTAATCCCATCTGCCCCATTCATCATCTGGGCAGCTGGATCTTTTTATAAGATTAACAGGAGCTTAAGATCTTCCTGCAGTGTGTGCAGTCTGTTAGAGTTTGCATATAAAGAGTTGTGGGAGACTCAAGTATTGAAGACTCAGACCCTAGCTAGTGGCATTGTTTTCATAGGTTCTAAAAACGAAAGGAGATGAAGACACACGAATGGAATTAGGTTACTAGGGGTAGGTCCTTCTGCGTATTTTGTTCTTGCCACTCTCCTGTCTGTTTCCTGTCTTCCGTGAGGTACAGGGCCACTGTTCATACTCCCACCATTATGAGCTTCTGCCTCTTCGTGTATCCAGAGTCAACGGAGCTGAAGACTAAGGACTGTTCTCTCTAAAACCATGAGCCAAATGAAATCCTCCCTCTCCTAATAGGATGGTTTTGGTCAGGTATTTTGGTACACCAACAATAGTCAGATACACACAGTTCTGGGAAGTAGGAAAAAGAGAGAGAAATCTATAGTGGTGACATCATGGGCACATACCTCTGCCACTCATATTGTATTCTGCCCTTGCAAATGTTTGAATATCACCAGAAGTTCATGTGTTGAGAATGACATCCTCAATTCAACAGTGCGGGGAGATGGGCTCTAATATGAGAAGGTCATTTGCACTTGGTCCTCATGGGTGGATTTGTGCCGTCATCACACGAGTAGGTGTGTCTAGATCAGCTTGTTATAAAAGGGAGCTTGGCGTCCTCTTGCTCTCTCATCCCTGCCCTTTCTTGCCCTTCTGCCTTTACCAGGAGATGACAGACTATGCAAGCCCTCTCCAGACACCTGTGCCCTGCGTTTATACTTCCCAGACATTCCGAATCACACAGTAATTAATTTCTGTCCACACTTACCATCATCCAGTGTTAAGTGCTCTGCTATAGCATCAGAAAACAGGCCAAGATAACCCTTCAGAGGGCAACAAGGTGATTCCTAGGCTGGCCTGCAGGAACCTGGCCTTAACAGTGTCCACTCTTTGGATGTTTTGGAAAACCTCAAGTAAGTACCTGACTGTCTCTGGGCCATAGCATCCTCTGGTGAAACCTGGCAGCACTGGATGAGACCAGTCCTCCTGAAGCTTAGGTTATAATCTACCAATCATAGGACAGAAATTCCTGGAGCGCCGACTTCTGAATAGCTATCTCTTGTCAATTACAATGCAGTATAGATCGGCATGCCCCCACTCGAGAAACACCCTCCAACTGAATGCCAGCTATGAAAATGCCTTTCTCTCGCAAATCACAGTTGTCTTTATGAGAACAAGTACCTTTACTATTGAAATAAAAGCATTAAAAAAAAAACCCTCATTTTTCAAAGGGCCTGTGACCAGTCATGGTGGCAGAGGCCTGCAATCTCAGAACTCATGAGGCTGAGGTAGGATGACTGCATGTTCAGGTTCAGGTGAACTACACAGCAAGTTCAAAGCCAGTCTAGGCTACATGGAAGCCCTTATCTCCAAAACAAAACCAAACAAACAAAAGGGAGGAAGATGGTGGGGGTGGGGGCGAGATTGGGGGCAGGGAGGAAAAGGAACAGAAAGAATCTGTGGCTCCTAGTGAGACAGCAGTAGACCCCCCAAGATGCCACAAACCGTAGAGAATCAGTGGACCGAGAGCTTGCCAATATGCTTTGGACAAAAGCCCACTCTCACAATCTGTTAGATATGTGTATATTTATATCTGGGGGGCCTAGCTATTCCCCATCTTCATGTCCTATTCTGCCACTGCCAGCCCCTCTGGCAAGCTAGACAAGAGCGTCCCCCAGTTTCTCTACCAGGGACCTGAGAGCAAGCCTGTGACTGGGATTAAAGATATGCCTGCATGGGAGTCAGCCTAAGGTCTACCCCTCCCCCCCAGGAGCCATGGAACCAGTGTCTTGCATCCTGGACCAGTCCCAGTAGTTTCCATATCCAGCTGAGAAGAGAGGATGGCTCCTGAGGCTGCCCCTCTGGGTATCCTGTAGAAAGCAGCCACTGGGCTCCAAGCACCCTCCTCCTTCCTGCATCACCTGTCTTCTTCCATGCCAGGTGACCTCACCTGGGGAAGAGGGAACTTGTTCTGCAAGTACTGCTGACAGGAAGGAGGGAATGCTGGGGAAGGATTTGAGGGAGCAGGCGAAGTTGCCCATCCTTACCTTTTCTCTTTCCAGAGGAGCCTGGCTGGCTTGGGGGAAAGGTTGAAGGAGGCTCTAAGGGAGGCTCTGTGTGCCCAGAGAATACTGCTATGCTCAGCCAGGTATGCCGGCTTACTCACTGAGAAGGAGGCACGATCCCTGTCACTGACAGACTTGGGGAAGATTACAAGAGCTCCTTTGGAAACTGAAAAAAAAAAAGCAATGTGTCCAGAACATACGTATCAGTTCACAAAGAAGCACAGACTGCCAGTCCTCTGTGGGGCTTCTCTCCTGTACCTATCTCATGTTCACACTGGAGCCTTGAAGGGCTTGCTAAAACACAGAGCACTGGGCCCCACCCACATCTCTGACTCAGCAGTACTGGACCTGAACCCGAAGAGTGTGCATTTTCAACAAGTTCCTAGCACCTGCTGGCTGCCAGCCTTGCCCACACAGTTGGGAAACACTGCCTTAGAACCCCTGCTTCAAGTGGGAAGGGGTAGATGGGGGAAGAGGGGGAGGGAAGAGGGCTTATGGGACTTTCAGGGAGTGGGGAGCCAGAAAAGGGGAAATCATTTGAAATGTAAATAAAGAATATATTGAATAAAAAAATCTTAAAAAAAAAAAAAAAGAACCCCCTGCTTCGTGAATCTGTTCAGGTTCTAGCTCAGGAGAACCAAGTCCCCACAGAGGCATGGCAGAAAAAGGTCACATGGGGAATTTGCCCTGTTCCCAGGCAGTTCCCTGGCAGAGCATGAAACAGGATCTGAAAGTCATGAATCCTGTTCAGCCAAAATTCAGCCGTACTCCCACACACAACTACCCCCTCTCTCTTACACACACACACACACCACTCCCACCTCACACCTGTATGACCTTGTGGCTACATACAAAGATGTGGTAGCTAAACTCCAAAGATGGGCCAGCTGCCCAATTTCCTGACGTGTGTGTGGCCTTGGACAGGTCGCCTAACCTCTCTGACTTTTGGCTTCCTCATCAAGGAAATTACGGGCAATAATAACTCTGGCAGGGTTGTGGAAAGACTGGGTGGGATAACAAAGAGAAAGTCCGTGAAACACAGAGGTCAGAGGTAACTAGTTTTGAACAGTTTGTTACAAACTCCCAAGCTTTGGTAAAGGAAAGAACAAGCTGGGCGCTTTGAATGCTCCAGCTCAACAAAGATCCACTTGGAGGGCAGGAGACCTAGATGCAATTGGTAGGCATGCTTCTGAACCTCCCGCTGTGCCCCTCCAGATTGGTCCTTGGGCTCCCCAGCCCTTACAATCCCCTATTTGTCCTGTAGGAAACAGCCTCAATGTTTATGGTGGCTTTCTTCAAGCACTGCCAGACCGCGGGTTCATGCCCAGTGGTGGAAGGTAGAGGCAGTGTCCGTAGTGCCACAGGTCCAGCTTATAGACCAGTTTTAGCCTTCCTAGATTCTGTTCATTTCTGTCAGCAAGAGACCCTCAGAGATGTGTCTTCTCTTCCTCAGCTTCTCAAAGAGCCCTGGGGTTGCTGGGGGTCTGGGAAGGGATACTGGAGAAGATTCACAATAAGCAAGTTAGTTGGCCCTGCTTGTCGACCATGCAGGTAGCATCTTCTCAACACAGGCCTGCATAGTGGTGAGCATAAAAGAATACGGAAGCTCCCCAAGGTGATTCCTACCTGACATACCAGAATGTGAACCTAGGATATCAAATCCCATGTTTCTTGCCAGGGTCTATGAAAGGCTGGGAATCAGATACGAGATGAGCTCTGACATGGCCTTTCCTTTCTTCACGTTTTTGCTTCAATATCATCATTGTCTCGATCATAGCCCAAGACAACCTCCTTGCCTTTCAGTCTTACCTCTCCTTATGTGCCCAATTTTTTTCTGTTTTTGTAGCTCTTATCACCTTCTCTCATAGTATATAAATTAGTACTATGTTCATTATTTATCATGCATGTATCTCCTTCCATGTAGGAAAGTAAGCTCGCTGTGAACATGTTCCATGTTGTTTATTTGGAAGAACCACATGTGTGTTAGGCTGGGGCTCAGTACCAACTCTTCTTGCCTCTGCCCACCACATTGCTGACCAGACATGCTTCCCAACCCTGGCCAGACCTCTCCCAGTAAGCTACATAATGCACTCCAAATGCCTGGATCTCTTCAGTCACTCATTCCTATGGCTTGGTCTCTTAGGCCATTACCATACACCCTGCCCTCTAGGAAGCTTCTCTCGTGCTCCTGCCTTTGCAGGTGTAGCTCAGCTCATTCTGTTCTAGCACCCCCCCCCAAAAAAAAACAACTCACAAACCCTATCATCAGCCCATCCTCTCCACTCGACTTCCCTCTTGGAGACTTTTCCAAAGACATGATGACTCCCTGCCTCTCTTGGATCCATCCTGACCTCTGAATGCCTCAGTGCTTCCCAGACTCCCTAAAGAAGTTGTGGCTCGGGGTAAGTGAGGTATCTTGGTTCATGGTTATCTTCCTCAGAGAGTCAAAGGGCCCTTGAGGGTGGGGACCCATCATGTCTTAGTGATCTTTATGTCTCTGATGTCTGGCTGTAGTGCAGTTTCATGACAGAGCCATGAATGAAGGACTAGAAGTTTATAAAGGCTTCAGTACACAGGCACTATCATCTACATTAGCAAATGCCATACAGAAGAAAGTGTTTTCTTACGGTGAGATTGAGTATGGTAGGATACCAGCTTGTTTTTGCCTTGGGCTAGAATTCTATCACCTGAACGAGGCCACTCATCATCACACACAAAACCCTATCACATCGTCACCTTACTATTTGCCATGTTGACCCCACTGTACCTGTGCATATCTATCTATTCCATCACCTGTTTCTGTGCATCCATAGATAGTGCCTCTGTACCTACCTGTCTTCTGTGGATCTGAGACAGCTTAGAAAAGGATCGATTCAGCCAGCACAGGTCTAGTCCCGGAGCCATGAGCCAGAAGGATTGATGTAGTAACTTCAGCTCTGTTGAACCTCAATGCCCTGGTCTGTAAAGGGTGGTGACGACAATGCTCTCTTCCTCATAGTTGTGAGATTAAATCAACTGATTCTCCGTAAGCACTGGCAGCCGAGAACATTTATTATGTGATGGCACTTCTTACAACACTCATTCATATCATGTGGTTCAGGAAAAGATTTGAACAGCTGAACAAATGCCATAAAATTGAAAATGACCAAATATGTACTTGAAAAGAAACCAAGATAAAGAAAAATGAGGCTAGGAAGATAATAAACCCCAGGGGCGTGACACACACATATGCAAGATGCCTTCTGCAAGGTTCTATAACCACCGAAGTCTGCATGTGGCCCTTGGCTTGGCTGAAAGTCACATAAGTAAAGGAAATAGGGTCAGTTATAAGCTTTAAGACATCTGGGAAATGGACATAAACCGAGGATTCCAGAGCATGCCTCTCTCTAGGTCCTTCACAAAGTGGACCCTGGGAGACATTGTCACACGGCAGAATATTATGTTGATTTTCTCATGACAATCCCTCTAATCCACTGGCTATGAAGACCCATGGCAACTATTCAAGGAAAATGACAAATGATGGTAAGCATTAAACTGCCTCAAGAAAATGCAGGGGGCAAGCACTATTTTTATCTTTGCTATTCCGAGGAAACTGAAGTCTAGTGGACTCACTTGCCCAACAACACACAGACAGGAGGTAAACTCAAGCCTCTATGCTACTAAAGTCCAGGTTGACCGCTGCTATCTTCTCCTGCCTCATGAAAGGTCACATGTGCTGCAACAATCTTAGTGTGCAACCCTCTGCTATGATGCATAATGTTAAAGAGAGCAGGAGACTTGAGGACAGAGGCTTCATAGCCTGCCTGATAGGAAGTCTGCTCAATACATTTTTTTCCCCCAAACTAAGCCGGCAGTCAGACGGGCGCATCAGACATTTCAGGACTGAGTTCTCTGAAGCACTCCTGCACCTTGAGAGTTGTGAGTTGTTTCTGTGCAGCAGAGTCTTGGGCACCTCCCAGAGCTAGGCAGAAGGTAAGGGTTAGACAGATGAAGAAGTCTTATGGGTGATGCTCACAGAGGACCCAGAGGGTAACCCCAGACAGGGCATCCCCGCGCCCCCCCCCCCCGAAAACAGTCTCCAAAGTCTCCAATGTGCTAAACTCCCCCACCGTCAAGCCAGGCCTGCAGCTATTTCTGTCTGGAATGCTTTCAAAGCAGGCGTTACCAATTGCCACGGTGGCCATTTAAAAACTCTCAATAAAACACCCCTAGAACATCTAATTTAGGCAATATAGCTTCCCGGTGAACCCTCCAAGATGAATTAGTTGCAAATTGCACCCGCAGGTAACTGAATGATTTGACCCGCTGTATTAAATTGTTGGAGAAAACCCAATTGAATGCTGGGGGCCGTCTGCCACCGCTGATGATCTCAGGCTTCGGGTAGTTGATCTTAAGTCCTGCTTTCTGACAATAATTGGGCAGTAGGATCAATTGTCTGTTACAGTCGATCCTGGAGCATGACAATAAAGGCATATCAACAGCAGAGAGGAAAATACTGATCTTTCTCTTCTCCCTTGCAGGGGGCCAAGCACAAGCATCCAGCATGCCCAGAAGTCACATGGAGTCATTCAAACTCAAGTTCAGAAGAGGTGGGGGGTGGCAAAATCTATATACCTCTTAAATGTAGTATCTGATTTCCCAGGAGATCAGCCTTTCCTGCTAGCCCTGATTTATAGTTTTAAATGCAGTTGCTTGGTAGACAAGCCCTTGCAGAGTCCTGGCATCTGGGTCAGGGAAGAAGAGCTGAGTAGAATAATTCCAAAAGGCAGGACTAGGTAGGTACCCATATTGTTAAGGGCCTCTGCACTAGGCCAGCCGTAACGGTCTATCTACCCAGCTTCCCAAGGGTGATGACACTTTAGTGACTCTGTCTGTATGCCACCCACGAGACTGGCCACACTGCATTTGCCTCTCTAAGTGCTGACTTGACCCCACTTTAAGATGTAAGCCCTTAGAGAAATAGGCTTGTGGGCAGGTAGCAGGGTTTTCTGGAACCGGAGGTCATTCCACGTGGTGGGAGCTGCTGGGAAATGACTGGAAAACAGACAAATCACTTAGGTGTTTTGGAAGCCCTCAGTCCTGCAGTGCATTGCAGTATGAGGAATGAGAAGGAACACTGGGTGGCAGTTTAGGGGATTTAGAGTTCATGCTGTAGCTCCTGAGGAGCCAGAGACTTCTAAGGGAGGTTAAAAATGGCATGCCTCAGGCAGTGGTAACCCATAGCTTTAATCCCTGCACTTGGAAGGCAGAGGCAGACAGATCTCTGGCTTTTCAGAGAAACCCTATGGCAAAGAAAAAAAAAAAAACAACAACCAAAACAAAAGTCAAAAACCAAACAACACACACACACACATACACACACCACACACACACACACACACACAGAGAGAGAGAGAGAGAGAGAGAGAGAGAGAGAGAGAGAGAGAGAGAGAATGGTTGAGAGTGCAAAAATGTATGAAGAGTCAGACAATGTGGCTTTGCCGTGTGCTCGCTCTGCAGGTTGCTAGCAAGGTAAGCCGTGCCGTGTCGAGTTGCATAACATCTCCATACCTCAGATAGTCATCCGAGAAATAAGACAACAGCAGTGGTAGCATGTAAAATTGTTGGGAAGCTTGCGTAAACTATTCACATGACCACATGACGTGCTTACAAGAGTACCAGGTGCAGTCACGGCTCCCTCAGTGTTGGCCTGTTTCCTTGTGAGCAGGCTACTCCGTGACACTGAGCGGTTGTGCGACCTCACACCTGGCTTGGAGCAGTTTGTGAGCGTGCTCTCTGCTCCTCCTCACAAATTTGTAAACTGGGTGTGGCTTTTCTCCCATGTCATAAATGAGCAAACGGAGGCTCAGAGAATTTAAGCAACTCCTTGGGATGTGGGGTGGGGTAGCAGAAGGTAATGAAGGCTTCAGTGTGTAGAAGACAAATTAGAGGGGTAACTAGGAGTAGGGTGAGCTTGGGGACAGGCAAAGCAGAGGCGAGGGGGTACAGTGAGAGGCTATGGGGAGCTGGACCGAGACAAGAAAGAAAAATAGTAGGAATGGGTATGGCCTGGGCCTCTGCTCCCCTACACAGAGCTGGAGCTCTTCAAGGCCGTACCTGGCCTCCATCACTGTTGAGAGTTATGTCTCATGGAACTGGAGGCAAAGAGCACTCTCTGCTTAGCAGGCTCAAGGTTTGATTGCTAGCAGAGAAAGGACACAGGACACTTCTTGTGAACACCAGGAGACAGAGGCAAGAGACTGTCAAGTCCCATTCCAGCTTAGGCTATATAATGAGGCCATGTTCCAAGAAACCACCATCTGTGGGACTCAAGCCTTGCCAAGAAGCTAGCTAGAAAATGGGGACTAGGTAGCTCTAGGTCTCAGCTGTGGTTAGGACAGCACCAAGCAGAAGCATAGAAGCAGCAAGGTAGAAGAAGCATAGAAGAACCAAGGGTCACTTAGTCTAGCTTCTCAGTCTCCTTGCCCCCAGCCGCCAGTTTATCTTGCTGTGAGTTAAAGAGATAGCTCTTTGGTATTTCTGAGCTGCGTGCAAAAGCTCCAGAAAGGGAGGCAGAAGCAAGGTGAACATGCCAGGTGGAGATGTCCTCAGCCAACCAAACTTCTGATTGCCAGTTACTGATACAGCCTACACAGTGTCGTCTGCTCCCCCTACCCCTCCTCCCCTGCCAGATCACTGTGGCCCTGAGACACAAGGGACTGCCTTCCTCTTTCCCATAGAGAGCCCTGATGTGTTTGGAGTAAAGCTTGTTCAGAGGCTGGCTGAAGGACAATCCTTTCTGGTTACCACCAACAGCTATAATTCTTCCTTGTGATTCCCCACCCCCACCCAGGCTGGGTTCCTAGTGAAGACTGAATAAACACAGGCAGCTGGGACCTGTCCGGGGCTTTTGGGGGTAGACCAAAGGAGGGCATGTTGGCAGTCCCTTGCATGTGGGTGTTATGGGAAACCTCTTCCACACATCATCATCCACGTGACAGCAAATGGAAGGAGTTCATCTAAGTGGCAGCGGCTCTAGGGCTGAGTCTCTAGTCCCTGCTATCCTTCTAGTGTGGATACTGCTCAGTGTTTTCTCCTCACCGGTGTGGGATTCTACTAAAAGCTGTTGGCTCATTCTCTCCCTGAATCCCAGATACAGAGGATTTGTTTCAGCTGCGGTCAGAACAGCATCACAGCTTCTTGACAAGGCCTGAGTCTCACCGAGAGTTGTTTCTTGGGACATGGTCTCACTATATAGCCTAAGCTAATCTGGACCTTGAAATCCTCTGTACAGTGCACTAGGCACCTGGGGGAGTGGCTGTTCTGGACCATGGCTCTATGCAATGTCCTTGGGTCCTGGCTTTATCTGAACATTCATGGACAAACGCCATCCCTAGAAAATCAGGGTGGGCTTTAAGGAAGCAGAAAACCCCAGGTTGGCATCTCCAGCTCTGTCACGAAATGACTGTGTGAGCCTGTGTGAATCCTGTACTTTCTCAGTCACAGAGGTTCCCTCTCAATAACCAGGGAGAATACTGTCTTGTAGGCTTAGGCAGATTTCATGAGACGTGTGTTTAAAGGACCCTATGTCATTCCCTGTTTATTCCCATTCCCATTAGCTGGAGATGCTGCCACATCAAAGAGCAAGCTTGACAAAGCAGGGGACAATAGGACCTGCAATGGGACCTCCTGGACGTGGATCTCCACAGAAGGCAAAGGGCATAGTGAGGACCTCAGATGCAAGTGGAGAGACTTAGACACAGGCCTGAGGAAGATGAGGTAGAGGAAAAGGGAATCTTGGAATGGAAGGGACGAAAAGGGGGGGGGAAGGAAAAAGGAAGTTTATTATTCTTCTTGCAGACCAATCACAGGGCTCCTGGAGTGTCGGATTCTGGCTCCTGCAGCCAGATGTGACCCGTTCCTGTTATCATGGAATATTAATCAGAGGGGCCCTTGGGTAATTGGGGAGTTTTGATTAGAGAACTCGCCCTTACAATAATAAGCAGGCAGGGGCCTGGAGATAGCCACCCCACCCCTAGCCGCCCACCTCTTAGGCACTATGCTTTTGAAGCCCAGGGTCCCATGATGCAGAGAGGGGCGTGGCCCCATTGCTGGTGTGGGGACCAGGATTGAGTGGGGGTGACAAAGGCTGCAGGGCTAGTTGGCTATAAGTTGGACTGTACTGGAGTTTGAGAGCCTGGGGCCGGCCTGCTTCCACTCACCTCCCCATCAATCATCACTTTAGTTGCTCTCTGGGCTTTCCCTCTCCAGGCCCCTTCCCAGCCAGTCCTCCACTCCTGCGCTGCTGCCTCAGGCTTGGGCCCTACTGGGACCCCAGCTCTGTTGCAGGCTGCACATGCCGCGCCCCCCCGACCCCCCCCCCCCCGGGCTCTGTATATTTAGACGGTTAATGAATCTTCCTGTTTGGCTGGACCAAACTAGAGTCTAGGATAGAGGGAATGAGGGCAGAAATTGGGGAGGGTGCAACCATGTTGGCCCAGCTTCTGACACCTTCATCCAGGGAGCCCAGACTAAATCCAGCTCCAGGAACCTAGTAGGTTGATGCCCATACCTGCTGTCCCAGGAGATCATGGTGGAAGGTCTCAACTCTTCTTCCCTCCGGAGCCTTGGTGGCCTCTTCTCTACACTGAAGGCATCGCATCAGATAAAGTTTATTCTTTGACCAAACTCACTCAGTACCTATCATGTGTCCGGCTCTGTACTGGGCAGTGGAGCATCAAACCAGAAAAATAGAATGTGGTGTCTACCCTTGGAGGGAACATGGTTTAATGACAAAAAAAAAAAAAAAAAAAAAAAAAAAAAAAAAAAAAAACAGGCTTGTGACTGTCCTTTTCTTATTGAGATTGTAGTTGCAATAATAAAATGGAACAGTTATGATGTACACTCTATCAGGGCTTGACAGATGTCACCTCTTGGCATCTTCTAGCATCGCCATGGCATAGATGAGGGAGCCAAGTTACTGAGAGGATGTTCATGTGAGTCAAGTGGCACACATGCAAAACTCCTGAGGGCAACTGGGGCAGTTGGTGACATTTATTACATGTTGTGCTGACTAGAGGTATGTGTACATGCACACTCACATACATGTTCTGTATGTGTGTGCACATGCACATGTGTGTATCCTAGCCTGTTTAGTATATGTACTGTGTTTGTGTGAATAGGTCGATTATGAAAAGCATTTGGAATGACACAGGGGAGTTGTCTTTCAAGGTGTGTGCCAACTTTTTGGTATGAGAACATCATCTTCAAATACATTCCAGTTGTGACTAGCATCCCCAGTATACACGGTCTTCTCTTGATGCTGAAACTGACTCTTACTATCTAAGTAGCCTTCAGAAAGGCCTTATCAGTTCAAACTTCATCAGTGCGACAGTACAGAAAGGAGCCAGCTACTGTAGAGAACCCATGAAATAGAACTTGGAACCCCAGTGACCCTGCAAAGGATGGGAAAGGAACACTCTCTGAGTCCTGCATTCCTTTTGCCCTCCCAGAATTCTACACCATTCTGGGAGCTAATGTGCCCACTCCAGAACTGGTGTTCTGGATGTAAGGGGCTGGCTAGGAGGGACTGCTGGTAGAGAATATGTTTGCATATTTATTATTGACCAGCTTTTGCTAAGGCCTAAGCCCACTGCTCCAGAGGTGCATCAGATTCTCTCGGTGAAGCACACATGCTGCTCGTTACACAGGAGTTCTGCTAACACCATCCAATTCATATTCAGCAGGTGTTAAAATGCAGGCCTGAAGAGAAGAGATGACATCTGGGTGTCTGTGGCAGAGTCACATTTAGAAGCAAGTCTCTGGATCTGGACTCTAAGCTTTTGCAAGGGGCACTGTAACCTGAAAGTTGCCTCAAATCTTGCTAAGCCCCAGGGCTGAGGCCTGAAAGAACTTGCGGGCCACCAACCTCTGTCCTCCTTACTCCTCACTGCAGTCTGTGAGGGGCAGGCTTCACGCACTCCTAGCTGCTGGATGTAAAAACCAAAGTGCAGCAGTTTAAATGACTTGATTGACAGTTTCTCACTAGAACATGGCAAAGCTGATGTGTGAACTACAGTAGTCTAATCCAGATGCTAGGCTCTGAACTACCACACGGCAGTACTTCTGTAACCATGTAGCCCTAGAATCTAGCCCCCATCAAGCTGAGAACAGCATTTTGCTTCACTAGTCTAAAATTTGAACTCTGGAGTCAGGTCTTCTGGGTTCAAATCCATGCTTTATAACTTTCTAGTCATGTTTCTGAAAGCAAGGTACTTTCTCTCTCTTGTTCCCTCTCTCTTATTCTATTTCCTCAACCATAAAACAGGCTAATCATAGTCCTGTCTCAGATAGGGACCTCAGTGCGACACTAGTCCAACAGGAGGTGTCAATGAAGGAATGACAGGCAGGGTTGAGCAAGGTGCCTGGCCCATAATAAGTAGTCAATAAATGTTAGTGTTTATTGCAGGGTAATATAATAGGACATTGCATTCCTGGATTGGCTGGGCAAAAATGTATGCAGTGGAGAGCAGGAACAGAGACCCAGGATGGCTGTCCCAGCCCAGCCAAGCCCTTTCAATTGAATCAATATTTCAAAGGTTTGTTTACTTTGCTTTTGTGCTAAGCTGGATGCAGCATATCCCTCAAGGTGAGATGCAGTTGGAACCAAGTTCCTGTCCTCTACAAGCACACCGTCTAGTATAAGTAGACATAGGTGCAGATATGATCCCGGGAAAGCACGGGAGAGTACCATCAGCCTAACCTCCATGAGGGTCTCACACACACAGGAAAGATCAGTAGAAACTTGCCAGGGATATCTGGCTGACGGGCATGCGTGTGGAAAGCACCGAGGTGGCCGGCTCAGTCTTCCCTGGTTGGGTGCCATGAGTCTGTTGGTGGTGTTGGGCACAGAGCCTTAGCAGCTGTGTGCGGTAGGAAGGATAACCGTGAGAAGCTAAGGATGTGACAAGCCCTAAGTCGTCCCAGGGCTCTGAGGCAGGGAGGGATGACTGCCAATGTGGAAGGGGAGCACCGACCGATGGACAAGGAGCTTCCTCTCTTTTCCTCCTTTAGTGTTTCTGTTTGTTTCCTTGTAAAGTTCATTTCAGAAAACTCTTCCACATTGTTCAACTAAACTGAAGAAAAGGGAGTTGTTTCTCCCCCCTCCCCCCCCCCACACCGGAAGCTGGGACCAGGGTTCTCAGGACCTCCCAGGGCCCAGGTAAGAACTCACTAGAGTGCTGAGAATGCACACACCTTGGGGGGGGGGCACCACAGAGGCCTCTGACTGAGCAAGCTTGCTGGGGGCTTGGCAAGCCTGCTGGGCAAGGGGAGGCGTAGTTTAGTCTGGATCACGGAATTGGAGGCAAAGAAACCAGCTAGCAAACGTTCTGCTGCCTGTCTCAAAGGAGAATGGCTTATGGCTTCCTTCCCTGGGCAATGCCCTAAGTCACAGACACCTCTGGCCTTTCCTTTCCTGATTTCACACTCTCCGGCCTCACACAGGGGGGTGCCTAGGAGAAACTAAAGCGCCAGAGAGGGGCATCCCTGTGCCCATATGAAGCAAGCCAGATGGGAAGGGGTCTGGTGGGTGTTGAAGAGGCAATGGACTGGAAGTCAGGAGACCTGGGTGAGGGCCAGTCCGGTGAACTCTCTGCGGGACTTGGGCAGTTCCTGTCTCCCCTCTCCGGGCCTCAGTTTTCCCATCCATCTAAAAAGGGGGCTGGACTCCAAGGTCTCAAAAAAGACGCCCCAAGAGCTTGAAAGATTCCATTCTCTTCTCTGAATCTGCCCAGGGGGAGGCCTTGGGGGCTGGGGCACCGGCAGGGGCTGAGAATTCGAGAGCAATTTGCATGTGAAAGCATGTAACTGCCATGGCTGTTAGTGTGTGCAGAGGGACCGCAGACAGGGCAGGGACAGCTAACTGTCAGGCTGGCCAGAGGAGCCCAAGCAGCCTGGTAGCTGGATGGAGGGAGCCTGGCCCGAAGTGTACCCGAGAGGCTGGACAGTAGTACTCAGCGTCCAGGGAAGAGGGGGAGGCCACAGCATCTGTAAGCCTCCGCTTAGCCTTTGATTGCCCAATTCAGAGTCTGCACCACAAGCGGGTGGGTCAAAGGCCCTTACAGATGTTGTCAAGCTGTTATGCTGATGAGTGGCTTCAGGGCTCAGTGAGGTGCCCCAGGAGAGTAGCCCCCAGGGAGAAAGGCGCAGTTAGTGTGTTTTGTAGTAAGTCAGCTTTGAACCAGGCCTTAATCTCTCAGAGGGGGAGCACCTTTTCCTCTGCTGTTTTGGTAATCACCTTGAACAAACTCACCCAGTTTGTCAATATAAACATTACATATATGTAGATGTGTTTGGCTTAACCCCTGCAGCCCTTTGATGTGTGCACCTGCCCTCTCCTCCTCTGTCCCCTCCCACCTATCCCTGTCCCTGTCTCCAGCAGGACAGAAGAGATGTGCTCCTCTGTGATCATTGGGGAAGAGTATTGAAGACTCTGGGCCTCAGTTCCTTCATGAGAGGTTCGGTCTGGAAAGGAGATGACAAGACAATGATGGTTCTACCATTTCTGGCTCCAGACTTCTCCCCGACAGGAAGGCCTGTCCAGCTCAGCCAGTGTGGTTCTACCCTAGTTTGTTTATCTCCCAGAACCTGGAACTGTTCCGTGGACCGGACCCTTTCCCTAGGGATCTGGACAGAGAATGGGAAATTCTTCAAAAGCCAGCTGCTCCTCCACCACCTTCTGTGGTGTGGCTGCTGGGACAGGCAGGCCGCGCGGTGCTGCTCCTACCTATAAGCTATGGAGGTGTTTGGGGTTGTGGAGGGGAGGTGCCCTGGAAGCAGCAGACCAGTATGAGGGCAGCAGGATAACCTCTTAGGAACCTTGCAGAGGACCAGCTTTGGTCAGTTCTGATGAAAACTGCACGGCCAAACTATCCACTATGCTGTCATTGAAGAAGCCTCTGTGTGCTGTGTATACATTTGTTGGCAAAAAAAAAATGCATGAATGAATGAAACACTGACTTTAGAAGCCCAGTTTTGAATCTGCATATGTTTAATCTGCCTCTCACATCCCCACCACCCAGTCAGTCACAGAGACAGAGTAAGCTGAAATAATTCAGCCAAGTACTAAAAGACTCCAGGAACACGGCAAACCTGGGAGCAGAGATCTCATCTATGCTGTTTATCGCTAGGACTGTTTTAAGGAAAATGAACAAATCTCATACTACCTCTACATTATCAGAGGACAATGCACGCACACACACACACACACACACACACACACATGCACGCACCCACGCACACGCTGAGCACAGTGGCCTTGTCAAAAGAGGAGTCTTGGCAGAGCGGGGCCAGGCCCTCAAATGTCCAGTGGCTCAAAGCCTGGGGTTCCTTCCTTGGATCAAAAGGCCCCTTGGCAAACCTCTTACCTTCCACAGACCTTTAAATTCCGCATCCCCCACAACCTCCAGCATTTCCTCTTCCCCTTTTCTTCGCCAGATGAATAATCAACCACCAGAAAGAATACCTAGTGATTTCTCTCCCCATGCCCTTCAATCCTTCTCACCTGGGGCTCCATGACCTCTACCTTGGGAAAGTGCTGCTTCCATTCTCAGGTGTTTCCCAAGGGAGGAGCCAAGATCTGATGGCCAGCTGTACCAGCAGCAGATGGACAAGGACACTCCTTAGGCTGACAGAGCTGGGTGTCACTAGGATTGTTACATGTCCAGGTAGATGGGTTAGATTTCCAAGAGTGATTGGTGGCAGCTGGTCAGAGGGCCACTTGTCCAACCAAGGACATCCCCAGGTTGCAACCCTCCTTTGATTTTTCAACTCATTTTTTATGTCCCTGCTTAGAGGGGTCCTGAGCCATCCACATCCCACAAACAATGGAAATGAATCCTAACCTCTTAAAATTGACTGGGTCTCAACAAGCTCAAAGGAGCTTTGGCCTTCAAATTCTATAAAGCCAACCTGTCCCTTTCTGGGGAACCCAGGCCTGGGTAGGTTTGATTTCCTAGGTCAATTGGGTTCTGCTTGCAGAGGAAGCCAGGCAGCCCCGCCCTCACCTGGGAAGCATCCTCTATCCCTGATTCACCAGGAGCTTGGGCCTAGCTGGAACTGGAAGGAGAGGAGAGGGTGGGGCTACTTGGGAGCTGTACCACTAGAGGACCACCACCCCCCCTTTTGCCTCTGTGGAACTAAGCCTGGCCCTTTCCTGACCCAGACAGGAAGGTGAGGAAACTGGGTAGGAAGGCCTCATGTTCTTCAAGGCTGGCAAGGAAGAGGCAAATGGGGAAGTGAGGAGTGGGAGTCACCTGCTTTCCTGCCAGGGAACTTCTCTTATTTGAGTCCTTGTGACCCTCTTCACCTGGTGTGTATTTTTAGGGAAGTCAGTGCCCCCCTCCCCCACTCCATCAAATATGAGGCAAGTCATTTTCCCTACCCGCCATCTTCTCAGAGATCTTCAGCAGCTCAGAGAGATGGGTCATGTTACATACTTGACAAAAGTGCAGTTAGGGTCCTGGTGAAGGACACTACTTACTAGCCGGTACCCCAGGAGCACCAGCACAGTGCTCAGGCCAGGGAGCAGCCCGCCGGAAGCTTTCCGGGCTTGGGTAGACTGCCCAGACTTTCCTTGCTCTCCTCCTACTCAGTTTTCTTTACATCCCTACATCTTACTTCCGGGATCCTACTCCTGTCCCCTTCCTCACCCCATCACCACTGAGGCAAAGACAATTGCCAACCTTGGCCAGGTTAGGGGACTGCTCAAGGACACTATTGGGGAGGTCTAGGTAAGGCTCACCTAACTTGAGGTCAGAGACAAGAATCTGTCCAGAGCTAGCCCTGGTCAGAGACCCCCAGCTCAGGCTGGGCCCCACTCTGGGCAAGCAGTCAAACAGCAGAGGCCTGATCTGATCCAAGCACTTCCTTTGGTTAATGAGAAACCAAATAAACAGACTCTGCCCCAGTTGGCTCCAGCAGCACCCCAGGCTGGCCCAGCCCTATTCTAGACCAGCCTCTTTCCCCTCCCCTGTCAAGTCCCACAGTCTCAAGGCCCTCCTCCCCCTCCTTCTCAGTGTGCTCCCCACTTCCCTTGGAGCTGGGCCTGCTCCTTGCCTGCTCTCCAGTGGGCTTCCTGTGCTGGATCCCATCCTCACACCCCTTCCATCCTCCTCCTCCTCTCCTCTGTCACTTTCTTACCCATTTTTAGCTGGTGGGATCTCACTTGTCTTCCTCCCGATATCTGTCTTAGCTGTTGCCAGAGGCGGTCCCTAGAGAGGCTCGCAGGCACCTCTGGGCCCTGGCAGTCTGTACCTCTTGTCAAAGGATGGAAAACAAACCCTGTTTAGGACCCTCAGCACACTTTCAGACCTGAACGAGTCAATTACTCATCAGCTTGTGGAAGGGAGCCTGGGCATTCATTGCTGTTCTAGCTTTAGGGCCTCCACTGCCAGCCAGAAGCAACCAAGTATGTCATGGTGGCACCTCTGGTGTGGCCCCATTGTAAAGACAGGAAAAGGAAGATTGCTTTGGCTGAGAGGCCAAATGGTCAGTGTGAAGTTACCCCTAGTGCCCAGTGGGCCATCTTTGGACGTCAGTTCTCTCCACTCCAGACATCTTGGGGCAGGACATGGCTGGGCCTGCCATCGGGTTCCACATTTAGTCCTAAGCAGGTGGTGGCAGTACCTGGAGACACACCCAGGTTCCCCATGGGAACACCCCATCTCCATCAACCTTTTCTGGCTGAGCCTGGTGCCAGCCAGGGCAGATGCCTATGGTCTGTGCCACAGAGGATGGCTAGGGTGGAGGGGTGGACTCAGGCTCCAGGGCAGGCAGCAGAACAAGGAGGCCGACACACTTAGGAGGTAGAAAGCGGCAGGAAGGGCACGGGTGCTTTAATCAGCTTGCTTCCCAGGACAGCCACGGGCCCTGATCATCTCCGGTTTGGCAAAGGAATTCTCTCACACACAAGTACAGGCACAGACACAGACACACAGACGCACTCTCGCATTTCACTCCCCGACATCATGACACTAGTTTACACTCATTTCTCCATGTGGTTAATTTTTTTTTTTTTAGTTCTCATTTTTTTTCTAAGAAAAAAGCAACAAGAAAATAATTCAGAGTTTATACAAAACATCTTTACATTATTTCTTCCAAAAAAGACTAGTATTTACACAAATGGCAACAGAATCAAAAACAAAAATCCCTTCCGACTGCCACCTGGAAGGGGCTGGCTGGTTTGCTCCCTCTCCCACCTGGCACTGGGGTGGGCAGCCGGCCAGGAGGCAGTGTGGAGGTGGGTGGTGGAAGGCCCAGCTCCTTCCGTGGCAGCCCTGGGAGTGCCTGCAAGGCGCAGTTGAGTGGCAGTCTGTTAGCAGCCGTGCTGGCAAGGAGCTGAGGTCAAAGTGCACTGCAGGCTGGCCCAGACCCAAGCAGCCTCTTCCTCTTTCCAGGCCCCAGCTCAAAAGTAGGGGCAGGGGGGCAGGGGGGAGCCATATTGAGTGAGTGGGGGGGGTGTGTGCTTACTTGTACGAGAACCCAGGGTAGGAGCAGGCCACCTGGCCTTACACCCGCTCAGATCTCCACCTTGAACCAAAGATGCCAAAGGTGAGGAGAGAACAGGGTGGTGGGGGGAAACTCCCAGCTCTGCAGGGCAAATAGCCACCTGGGCACCTCACCTCCCTCCACCCCCCATGAGGTCATCTGCCTGCAGCAGCTCTCCTGTTCCCCAGGCAACAGCCAATTAAGACATTAATTACCGTGAGAGTGAAGGAGGCAGGAGATGCCCAAGAATCCCACAAGGAAAGGATTTTTTTTTTTTTTTTTGGTAGAAGGGTGGTAGTCACTAGCCCACTGCTAGGAACAGCATTGTATCATGAGGGTCCGAAAAGGAGGGTGGTATTGTCCTCTTCCTGGTAGGCAGAAATAGCCTGGCCTCCCCTCCCCCACTCCCCTGAACCACTGAGGAGTCTATAAAAGAAATGCCATCCTATGTTTCCTGGCTGGCCACATCCTGCCCCAGGCTCTCTTACACTGGGTCAGGCCAGGCTCAGAAAGCCTGGGGAGGGGCTGCGTGGTACATTTTCCCATTTTTTTTTCTCAAAAAACAGATGAAAATGAGTTGACAGCTAAAAAAAAAATCAACACAAAAGCATTAAAAACAGTGATGATAGGTGGACGAACAGTCCGGGGATGGGTGAAGGGATGAGGAGGGGCAGGGCCAGGGGGCTAGCTCCCTGCCTGCAGTCCGTCAGTGTCCAACCCTGCCCTCCGAGAAAGGGCACCCCCCACAGAGCCCAGAGGCCTGGCCAGAGGGGGAAGGCACAAGAGCATGGGGATTGGGGGCACAAGCACCCCCCTCCGAAGCCCAGGGGGCAGGAGAAAAGGGGATTATAAAAGCCAAGAAACTACAAAACTAAATACAAAGGTGGGCACAGCTGGCGAGGGGAGGGGTGTGGGGGAGAAAAGAGAGGCCGATCCAGGCCATGTGTCCTGTGGAGCCTGAGGCCAAGCTCGGCCTTCAGACCTTGTAGTAGATGTTCGCCGGGCTCTGAGGTGGCATCTCCTGGACGATGTAGACAGGATGCCCGTAGTCCCCACTCACCTTCTCGTAGTGGGGGCAGTAGTTGTTCTCTGTAGTCCGTAAGGGGATGATGATGTCGCTGGGCTCCGTGCCTGCTGTACCACTACCCCCTTTGGGGCTGGCTAGGGTACTGAGCGAGAGGGCAGCCGCCCGCTGCTGTGTATGCTTGCGGTGTCGCTTGCGGAGCTTGAGGAGTAGGACTGTCAGGAAGATGATGATGAGCAGGAAGATGACACAGCCAGCGCCTACAGCTGCGAACAGTGCGACCTTGGAGTTGAAGAAGCTGTCAGAGTCCCCGCTGCCGCCGCCGCCTGCACCTGGGCCACTCTTCTCTTCCTGGTTCACAGTCTCTGAGGAAAGGGAAGGGAATCAATGGTCAGGCAAGACACAAGTGCAGTCAACATGGTGGCAGCAAACAATGCCACCTTGGATCCAAAGACACTATCTGGGTCCCTGCTGCCACCGCATTCACTGGAGATAGAAACCTTGTCTCAGGGAGGAGGTAGGCAGCAGGTACTTTGTCAGGGACAGGGTGGAGAGGGTGCCTGGGGAGAGCCCTCTGCAGAATATCAATATCCACTTACCATGCTTACCATCAGAGTCACCCTGGGGTCCCCGACCAGGGGCCTGTGTGGCTGTCTTGACAGTGTTGTCTGACTCCTTGCTTGGCCGGCTCGTAGTCAACTGCTCAGGTGTCACAGCATTTGGATCTGAGGGTCGAGAGAAGACAGATCAGAGGGAGGACTCTGCCAGTATGGGTGGCCTCCTAAGAATGGCCTAAATACCAGAGCTCTGCCCCTCTAACCCTCTGACTATTTCCCCACTACCGATATAGCCCATGCAACTGGCAACACGGGGGTCCCAGGGCCGAACTTGGCGGGCACTCACCTTGGCCCACCTTCATCACAATCTTCATAGTGCGCGTGCGGCACACGCCTCCCTCCCGGTTCTCCAGCCCTTCCAGGCTCCCATTGGATGTCGCTGTAGGAAAAGGCAGAGAAATCAGAAACAGGAATTTGCAATTGACTTTCTTTCTTTCTTTCTTTCTTTCTTTCTTTCTTTCTTTCTTTCTTTCTTTCTTTCTTTCTTCCTTCCTTCCTTCCTTCCTTCCTTCCTTCCTTCCTTCCTTCCTTCCTTTCTCTTTTCTTTGACAGAATCAAGAGAGAGGCGAGAATGACCGACGATCAGCAATGGAACCCAGCAAACAGCTCCTACCTCCCTTCCCCAGGCCCTCCTCCCTCTCCCCCCATAGGAAGGGACAAAGCCCCTCTGCTCAGGGCACTCCTTGTGGCCAGGCCTTGGTCTTGGGGGCAACACTAAGGTGTGCCTTCTTCTTGGGAAATGCTGCTCAGACCAAAACAAATGGCACTGGTAGCACTAGAAGGGCTCTGTCCTAGACTGGAAGGAAGCCCGCCTAAGTGTGAGGCAAGCCAGGCTAAAGCCTCTATATGATCCCATCAACTCCTTGTGTGATCCGAGGCAAGAGGCCCAGGCCCTTCTTTGAGGGAGCAGAGGAGGGGACGGTGGTGGCTAAAGAGTGAGCCAGGGCCTCCCAGATGTTAGTCACACACTACCACTGCACTACATCCTCAGCCCTATTCACTTCTGGGGCCTTAGACCCACCCTATCCCACCCCCAAGGGGGGGGTAGTGAAGCAGTAAAGCTGGCTGATCTTAAAGGATTTTGCCGACTCTGCCGTTCTCAAGAAAGGAAGAGAAAGCCACATGGATAGGAAGCCTTTCCCGTCCGTGCCCCGGAGCCCAGGCAAGCTGCCGTGTTCTGAATGTTGGGGACAGAATTCTAAGGTCAGGCTGCACTGTAATGGATGCACGTGGTACCACTGCAGTACTCAGAAGCTGTCTACCCATAGGCAAGGAGGCTGCAGGAAGGCAGAGCAAGCCAGTGAAGGAGCCAGTGATGGGCGGGTGTGCACTCACATGTAATGTAGTAATCATGGTACTTTTTGAATTCCAGGCCCATGTAGTTGGGGCTGAACTCTTGGAACTTGATGGTAAAGCGGATCTCCTGCTGTGGCTTGTTGCAAGTGACCAGTACATTGGGATCAAGCACTGTGCTGCAAGCAGCCGCCTGCTCCGGCCGCACCAGGTACAGCTTGTAGTATTCATAGGGCCGCCCCGCTTCCGCTCGGGGACAGATGATGTCCAGCTTGTCTCCAATCTTCGGGTAGATCACCAAGCCCTTCCCACTTAGGAACCTGCCCAGAAGAAAGAAAATGGTCAACGTCAAGGTGGGACGCTCTGGCTAGCTCAGAACCAGGTGATATGACAGTGAACGCCAGGCCAGCCCTACTGGGTGGAGATATCAAATCAACCTTCTGCCCTTCCTCTATCCTTGGGCTGGGGGTGGGGAGAGAGAACCCTACTGCCAGCAGGGTGTGGAAGGGGTGGCCCATGGGCAAGGCTGCCAGGCTTTCGGTGCTTTGCAGGGTGGGGCAGTGCCTGGCTAGGGGAGCCCTTTGTCCTAATGGGGCATTTCCGCAGGGGGGCTGACGTGGCCAAATGGGCCAGGTACCTATGTGTCAGGCCCAGGCTGCCTGGAGGTGGTGCCCTGTTCCCCATACTTCCTAACACATTCACAGTCTTTCAAAGGCAACTGCTACACACACACACACACACACACACACACACACACACACACAGAGAGAGAGAGAGAGAGAGAGAGAGAGAGAGAGAGAGAACAAGCAAGCCCACACATGTCTTAGCCACCACCCCCGCAGCTCCCAGCCAAAAGCTAGGGGAGCTCAACGTGCCTGGAGCCTGTCCCCCTCATCTTGAGAATCTTGGGCATGATGGGGAGATAGAAAGAAGCAATTGAGCCACCATCTCTGGTTACGGACAGCTCCACAGCATTATTCTGATGATGTACCCATCCCCATTCCCAGTACAAGAGCCCAAATCCCCAAACTTGAGTAGACTTTCACTCCAAAGATGACTGACTCAGGGAAGGAAAGAAAGGGTGCTCCTACCAGGATTGCAGAAACTAGTTAAGAAAGGCCCTCAGGACTCCCACGCAGCTGTAATCTAACCTTTTCTCCTACACTGCAGCTACTCTAGATCCCAAGAGGAGATGACTAAATGCCTTGAGTTGGCCTTCACTGTCTAACCAGGAAAGCAGAGTGAAGAAGCTCCGCTGGTCATTTCTCAGCTTGTTCAGGTAGAAGTTGAGGGTAAGGAGAAAGAGTGCATGTCAGAATCAAATCCCAAAGCTAGGTGCTCACTAGCTCCATAGTCTGGGGCAAGCTCTCTAAACTTGAGTTTCTTTACTTAGGAACTAGTGTCCATGAACCTAGGACCGGGTGGGATGAGCACCTAGAATACAGTAGGTACTCAGTAAGATCGGATCCTTCTTTGAAACAGTCTGCCAAGAGGCAGGCGATCAGATACCAACATTAAGTTCTGTGGTTTCTTAGGCAAGATCTAGAAAGAGAAGATACAACTTGACTGTCATGGACTTGATTGTCTGGTTTGGTCCAAAAAAAGTCAACAGCCCACACTTCAGCCACAGACACCTCCAGGCTATCTGTAGGTTACAGGTGAAGCCGGTACTTCATAAGATGAGAGACATCAAGAGGCAAAGATGGCTCATCTGACGAGAATACCTTGATGCTCCAAAATGGCTTCAAAGATTGGAGTGAGGGTGGATACCAGGTGAATGATAAAAATGCCAGGGCATAGCAACAGTGGACAGCATTCGGGAAGACAAAAGCCAGGCTGGCTGACGACTCGCATAGCCTGTGCAGGAAAGAGCAGAAAGTATGGAAGGAGGTGGTAAAGAGATCTAGGGCCACAGGGAACTTCCTCAAGGGCCATGACAAGCCGCGTGGGTTTCATCCGCTTGGTGGCAGGCCCTCCGATAGGAAGAGCAATGGACGACTAAAGAGAGCCCTAGGAAGAATAAAAGGAAGTACGTCATCCCGCGTGGTGGTGTAGAATTCCAGGTCACAGGCTGCCACAATGTAGTTCCATTCACTGAGGTGCACAACACAGTGGAGACGAGCAATGAAGGCGGACTGAAAGCTCCCGGCAGAAGCCTTCCTTCACATCGTCAAACACATGCCCTTGTCCTGACATCTTCCTAGTGGAGGGGGGGGGGATCTCAGTGGCTGAAGCAGATAGGAAAACCAAACCAAACCAAACCAAACCAAACCAAACCAAACCAAACCAAATGGCCCTCTTTCCATGGCATTGTGATGCTCCAGGCTAAGAGGTACCATCTTGATGTGCAGGAGGGTCAAAGCCAGAAAAGGGTGCTTTGTCCTTTGGACTCTAACTCTACAGCTCTGCAGCAGACAGAAAGTAAGCAAACAGGGCATGGGGGCCCAAGTAAACATTTGAGACCGAATGCCCTCCTCCCTTTGCCTCACAAAGCCTGCAAGTTTCACCCAAGGTTGTATAATTCTCACAGCTTTTTTCCACTTGCCCCTGGTTCTCCCCAGGTATCGAGAACAGAGCATTTCTAACATTTCAGAGCTCAAAGGAACCCTAGGGACCAAGCCCAGGCCCTTACTATGAAGAAAGGAGTGATCAAAGAACTATTCCCATTGAGAAAGCTTCCCAAATCCCTTAGGCTTTAAGAGAGCCTTGGCAGTGTCTGATGCTAAAGACTGCTGCACCCCAGCGCACCATCTAACTGAAGCTACACGGATGACATGAACATGGGAGACAGACTGCTTCACGTCCTAACCACTGGGCCCCCATTTCCTCACCAGAGAAATGTGTCTGCTCTGGGACACTCTTCCACTGCTACCCACCCACCCAGACTCCAGAGCCCCAGGACTGAAGAGGGCTTTTAGCTACTTGGGGTTCTACTTGGAACCCAGACACATTGAGGAAACAGATGTCTGCATGGTGGGGGGAGGGGGAGAAGAAAGGGCTATTGCCCCCAACACCCCTCAGAGTGTCTCCAACCTCAGTGAACAGACTTCATAAATATTCATTAGCTCATTTGCATAGCAGCCGGCTGAAGAAAACTCACCTTCTCCTAAAGTGTGGAAGGGAAAGGAGTCTAATGAGGCCTGCATCCCTGACCCCAATCCCACGCTTTCTTAGCATCTTCCCCTAACTGGAAATTTTTCACTCAGGAAAACTTCCTCAGAAGTGCCCTGAGGAAGTCCAAGAAAGTATATGTGATCACTAGGGTTGGGTGTGTAGCCAGTGAAAGTGAAGCCCAGGTGTTAGTGATACTTTGAGGGGGCACCATACTTATCTCCCCCTTTCTCACCAAGTTAGAGTGAGGAAGCTTCTAACATACACTCTTTAGGCACCAGCTTTCAGAAAGGACTATCCCCCTCCCAACACACACACACACACACACACACACACACACACATATCAAGCCAAGCTTTCCTTCCTAGGGCCACCCCCAGACAAAGCCCTTTTCTAGAAAATAAGGAGATTGACATGGCCCTGCAGGAAGCCTAAAGCAGGTCACCATGGCAACCTAAGGCCTTCCCTCCCTAGCCTCTGATAGCCCCGGGACCCCAGGGAGCCACCCCAGGGAGTAAAAAGACTTTAGGAAGGCAGCTGGAACTATTTCAGCTCCAGTCTTGTGGCCTTTCCTCTACCCTCTGCCCTAGCCCATCTTCCCCTCAAACTTTCTCAGTACAAGTGCCATTCTGAACTACAGAATGCCCATAGGGTCTGGGGACAGTAGTCTCCAAGGCCCAGAAAAGACTAGAAACGAAATAGCCCTTAAATCTACACCTTAGTCCCAATGAGCTCCTCTCTACCTTTCTATGTGGCCTACTGGGCAAGAGCTTACAGTGGGGTCACTTCTGCCTAGAAAGCTAGTCTAGTCTCACCAGGCCGATCTGTCTTCCCTCCAACCTTTTCCTCAGTCTCTACCAAGAGGTTTAAGGGGAGCTTGCTTTCCAGCCATACAAGTCTAAATGTGGTAGAAGACTCTAGCCACGATTTTGGGTTGGTTCGGTGACCCTATCACTACCAGGCCTGTTCTCACCCCAGGATGGCAATACTAGTGAGGGACAGACCCCAAGCCAGAACTCAAGTCTGCTCTCATCCCAGCTAGGGCGGGGAGCCCCGAAATTAAAGGCTCCTCTTTCACTCCCCCAGCTCCACCCAGCCCCCGAGGCAGCAGGAGCAGGCCTGGCGTGTCCCAGCAGTGCCCGCCCAGGCGTGGGTGGGCAGGAACAGCAGCTGGGCCCTGGCACACACTCAGCTCTGTCGGAGGCAGGCAAGCCAGAAGAGTCCTAGAGGAAGTCACTCTCCTCACCTCCAGGAACTATGCCCGCCTCTTTGTCCCACCTGACCATAGCTAGTCTACTGGGCCTTAACCACACCCCCCTGCCATGTTTTCCCAGGAGTTCCTAAGAGGAAGACATTCCTGGCCCAGAAAGGAACCTAAGGAGCTACTCTGAGCTGGGAGGGGCAGAGTGCCAGTCAGTGAGTTAGGCTAGGTCACCTGTGCAGGGTGCCCTCCGAGCTGAGCCTTGGAGAGTTAAATGAAGAACACTACTTACCCCACACGGGCAGGGCCTGAGTCATAAGGCAGATGCAGGCCCACCTGGGAGGTGAGAGAGGCGAACCCAGGGGCAGCAGAGATCTGGTTCAAACCCCACTTAGAATTCCTGTTCTGGGCAGCAGGATGGCACGGAAAGAATGGCACAGGGCACAGCTCTGCCTCTGCCCGACTCAACAAGTCACTGGCTGACCTCAGACAAGACGGTTCCCCTTTCTGTGCATCTGCCTCCTCCTCTGGAAAATGGGGCCACTGCCTACTTCCCAGGGCTGCTGGGAGCACCCGATGAGATCATATATGAGAACGCATTGTAAGTAGCAAGGTACTACCTGCCTATTACTTAGCAGGCCAACCACAGTATCATCTAGAAGTAGCAAGCTGAAAATACCCATGCTTCTGGCTTGCTGGCGCCCTGACCCCAAATCACCACCTCCAAATCATACCAGGGCATGGGCTGGGGGGACTTTCATAGTCTCAGAAGGCCACCAGTGAGCAGCCCCTGCTTCAGATGCCCTTATAATCATGTGAACTATCTCCCAAACCTGGTATTCCTATGACAACCAGCAGTCTCCCTGTTGGCCCAGTGACCCCATACATAGCCCTAACACCAGAAAACAGTGCTTCACAGCAAACAGTCTCCAAAGCCCGGGCCATCTCCATGTCCTTAAGCTAGTATGGCAACTGAGGGCCCCAAGAAAGGGAACCCCAAACTCAGTCCAGACCTTGGCTCCCTCACAGGCTCTTCAGGCCCTTGCCTAGCTTCCCTGGGTGGGGTCAGAGAACAGGAACCTTTAGAGCACCCAGGCTCTCACCTGGCGTCAATTAGACATAAACTAGAATAGTCAGGTCCCTAGCCACTCTGGAAAGGAGTCCCTTGGGCTGGCCTCCCCAGGACTGAGCCAGAACAGCTGTGAGGGGCTGGGGACAACACTTTAGCTTGTCACAGGCAAGCACTGGTTGGGGTCCGCAGCTGCCCCACCCAAGCTGGAGGGAGTCAAGGGTCCTGAATGCCACACTGAGCCCCCACCCCACCCCACCTCCGTTGTAGGGAAGGTTTGTAATGTGATCTTGAACACATTCCTACTCCTTGGAGGTGGGGGAACCTGAGTGGGGAGCAGTACAGGGTCAGAATGGGACTGAGAGACTGAAGTGCAGCAGCTGGACTGGGCTGAGGACTCAAGTGTGAGGCTTACCGGCTGCCCCAAGTTCCCAAGGGGAGGCAGCTGGGGGAGGTGGCTGCCCTGGGACCATTTAGCCCATGTCCCCTCCACAGGCCCCAAACACGCTTGCTCTGGTTTCCACCAAACCCCGATAGGACCAAGCCCATCTTCCCTCCCTCTACTCCTGGGGTACATCTGACAGTAGGGGCCCAGGAAGAAGAAGTTCTTATCACCCAGTGACTGCCACCAGGGCAGCCCCATAGCAGCCGTTCAGGAGCTGACCAGGCAGTCTTAAGCTGGCCCTTCTGCAGCCCCCCAGAGCTGGGGCTGCGTGCGCCCTGGAACCTAGAAGCAGACCCCATCACTTCTTTATTTTGATTTTTTTTTCCCAAGGAGGAAGCAATTAAGCAGGGTTTATAGGCACTGGGAGATTTTTAGAGGGAGGGGTGCCAGCTCCTGACAGGGCTGAGGACAGGGGACCAAAAGCCAGGAGAGGAAGAGGGGAGGGATAAGAGAAAATGAGCCTGCGAGGGGAGAGCACGGCATGTGCGAGAAACAAAAGGACTTGAGAAAAAGAGGCAGAGAGTGAGTAAGAGTGAGAGGGAGAAAGAGGGCGAGCAGGCGCGCCTGGCTGGAGAGGGAGGTGAGCTCCACTCTCCCAGGGTGTGAGCAGGCAACAAGGTCCGCCTGAGAGGGAGAACTCAGGCAGGACACAAGGAAGCAGAGACAGACAGTATTTATTAGAAATGCTGGGGCAGCCTGAGGGTTGGGTGCGGTGGCAGAGGCAGCCCCTAGAGCTGAGGGCAGTGCCTCGGTTCTGTCCTCCTGCCCTGCACCTGGTGCCAACAAACACAGACATAGACTGCATTCCAGACCCCTGAGCATCGATAAAATGGGGTCGGGGGAACCACCAGGATCAGTCCAAACCGTTCCCAGAATCTGCTCAATTACGGGATAGAATCTAAGCAGGTTCTACTGAGTCCAAAGTCAATCCCCTCCAAATCCGCAGGACGCCTGCCCTCAGTGTGAGGTGGCCTGGATAGAGAGCAGAGGGGACACAGCCTTCTCGAGCTTGTCAACTGCTTTAGCGTTCTAAAGGCAGAGAACACAAAAAGAGGGGCGCTCCCAGGGATCTTGTTTCTCCCAGCAACCTCGACTCTGCAGGAGGGCTCTTCTCCAGCTGTGGAGTTGCGAGGTATCTCAACCCAAGAGAGCAATTAGGTCACTCCCATGAGCCCCTAGGATGGGCTACCCTAGGGGGATAGCAATTCTCCTAGCTAAGGAGCACTTCCAGCCTCCACCCTTCCATTGAAGAACTGGGCACTTTGCAAGCCCTTCCCGTGGGCTCAACAGCCTAGAGGGCTCCCAGAACAATTTGAGCCCCAGCAGTTGGGGCACTGTGACCAAACAGGCTTCTGATCAAGGTAGAAAATCATTGCCTGTGTGGAGGCAGAAACCTCTATCCCGACCCCACTGTAGCTGTGGATGGGTAATGGGATCCTACCTTACCCCAAGGAGAAAACAAGAAGCCCTCTTCTCTCACATAAGGGGTGAGAGAGGCACCATCCCTGGGACTCAAGGGGGCCAAGGCAGGCGAGGACCTAGGAAGTTAGCAGAGAGTCCACAAGAGTGGACAGGAGGAAATTCCACAAACAGGAATCTGGGGACATGGAAGAACAGGTCAAGCGCCCCCTGCCCCCGTCCCAGTTTTCCACTAACTGTGTTGTCCACAACTGGACTGCCAGAAATGGGAAGAGCGATTACGACTCCGAGTTCCACTGTGAGTCCTAGATGCCAAAAGAGAAAAAGGTCCAGAGGTCACACCAGCCTAAGCTACTCCCCACCAACAGCCCAGAAACCACTGAGCCACCGCCCTGAAAGGTGTGTGTTGTTTAGAGATGGGAGGGGGTAGAGTTAGGAAGGAGGAGAAGAAAGAAAAGGACCTCCTTTATATCACTAACCCCCCCCCCCCCACCATAGGAGTAATCTAAGCATGGCTCTTTAGTCGGAGGGGGGGGGTGGTTGGACCTGCCTGGACAGGAATCACACGTTCCCCACCCACCTCCCTCGCTGGCTCCACTACCATTCTCAGCCCTGACTGGCTCTAGAAGAAGCTCTGGTGCCTGGCTCAATTGGACCCCCGACGGGCACTGGATCGAACCCCCTCCTCAAACAAACCCTCTTCCACTCCGCCCTTCTCCACCCGCCGCCTTTGTGAGCCTGGAAGCAGCGCCCGCCTTTCTACCTCCCCGGCGGGGAGAAATGGGGAGGGGGGGTGTGCAAGAAGAGGCTGCAAAGAGAAAGACAGGGAGGCAAACAGACAGGGAAGAAAGACAAATGAAAATGGAAGAAGCTGGAGACGGGATACAGATACTGGCACTCGCCCCGGGGCACTAGGTCCCGAGCCGCCCTGACACCTAAGCAAATGAGGAACCTGTGTTCTGGCCTGGGCCCTTGGCTCAGGTCGATCTCACCCCCGGAGTGGCTGTGAGTGAAAACCACCACGTTCCCAGAGGCCCTGGAGTGGGCTGCTTACTCGCCCCCACCCAGCTCTCGGGTGCGCTCTGGAGCGCCCAGACATTCTATCTGCCTGGTGTGACCAACGGACGCGATCCCGACTTGAGACTAGGGCCGAGCCAAAGGGTCGAAACCCAGCTAAGTGCTCCCACCCCACCCTTCTGCACCCTACCCCGACTGCCCACAAGAAAACACTAGAAAAGGCCAGATATAAAATAGGGCGCCGCACCTCCTACGGACAACCCCCCACGCACTTGGGGGTGCACGACCTCACCCCGAAGAAGTGCCTCCCACCCCCAGGGACCAGTGCACATAAGTTACTCACTTAGGGTTAAGAGAGCTCCAGGACACGGGCTCCAGGTTCTTGGCCAACGGAGTGGCAAGCCGGCACAGCGTCAGCACGACCATAGCCACAAGCCACTTGCTGAGCCAACGCTGCCCAGGCCGGGCCATTTTCCCGGGGGCAGGATGCAGTTCAGGATCCCCTAGTGCCTCCTCAGCAAAGCTCGCCTCGCTTGCCCGTGCCGCGCAGCGCTCGGAGCCACTCAGGCGCCCATCCTCCGCAGCCGCCGGCCTTGAAGCACTCCTCTCCCGCCGGCCTCGGGGTCGCTCTCCTTCGCCCGGCTGGCCAGGAGGACTCACTGGGCAGGCGTCCCCAACCCGCGCATGGGCTGCGGCCTCCGAGGACTTTCTCCCCTGGCCTCTCCGCCGCACGAGGCGCGACGGGGGCTCGCCGCCCCCGAGTGATCCCGCCGGATTCCTCTCGGCTCTCCCAGACTGTTTGAGACTGCGAGTCCTCTCCCCGACCGGGTCTCCCTGCAGAGCGCTCAGTGGTTGCCCCGACGCCTCGACCGTCCTGGGATTGACGCCTCTGGAAAGAAGAGGCGGGATGTCTCCCAACAATGCGAGCTCGGTCCCCAGGCTCCCGACTGGGTCCCCCTAGCACAGACTCCGTTCCTCTGGGCCACGGTGGGACTCCGCTCCGGCGCGTCCCACGACAGCTTCTACTTTAGCACCGGCCCTTCTTACTATACTTAAAAGACTAGTACGGCCCTGCTGAGCAAATCAGTCCCATCAATTTGCGCCTCTGAAGCCTCGGCCGGGTAGCCCGGCAGCCCGGTCGCCAAGTCCTTAATCCCCGGCGATTGAGCCCGAGTGTCTGCAGTCAGTGCGAATCTCACACACCCCCCACTGCTGTCCAGCGCGCATAGACTCCCTCCGCTGCCGCTGAGCTTTCTACTCTCCTGCTCAGGCGAGCACAAGGCCAACCCTGCTCCTTCGAACCAATAGAAAGCTCTGTGACGGGGTCCTTGCCCCATACCACGCCCACAGAGCAGGAAGGGGTGGGGCTTCGAGGAACTCTTAAGGACGCTGCTCTCTCGATGGCACTAATCTGAATGTGCGGCTCTTGCGGTTATGCTTGTGTCCCGCTTAGTCTGGTTCCCAGGGAGTTCTCGGGAAGTTGGCGCTTCCCAAAAGCTGCTGGTTTGCTTTCCTTTATGTACATCTGGTCAACACCCAGCCCACTGACCTAGACCAGATAAGCCCTGTCCCAAGTACCTCCAGAAAGCACCGTTCTTGCATTCTTTGTATACACACCCCACATGCGCATAGTTGCGTACCAGCCCCAGAATCCCACTCTGTGCCCACTTCAGTCACATGTCTGTTCCCAGTCCAGTATCCACACTCTGTTGGACCGTCTTTCTGTCCTCGCAATGCACTCCTTCTTTGCACTGACCACAACAAGAGTAAGAGCTATGGATGGTGGAGACTCAGAAAAAGTATTGTGTCCAAAGGGTGAACCAAACCTTTAAAATGTTCATCTTTGAGAGCGAGCCCTTTGGGACCCTCCATCCCAACTCCGGGCACACAGATTTAGTCAGTCCTGTCTGAAGGGCCTGGAGCAGGCGAGTAGGAACAAGAGGTTACAAACTGTACAGAAAGCTCCAGGACAGAGGGAAAGGGAGCAGAAGAGAAGCCTTTTGAAAGAGCAAAAGCAGGCATCTGGGCCTCGAGATTCCGGACTCCAGCCTTTCCCGGCCTCGGCCTCACCATCTGGGTCTTTGTTTCCCAGCACTGGCCCATTCTCTCCGCCCCTCCTTGTCTCTTTGCTTATAATTTGGCTCAATCCCATAGCTCAGACCCTCCCGTCCTGACCTACTCGCCTTCCTCAAGTCCCAGCGGACGTACCCACGTGCTAATGTCTCCCCCTGCTGGCCTTCTATAGACTTGCGGGCTCCCGGGATAAGCGGTGACCACCCACCCTCAGCCTGACAAGCAAGTGTGGCACCAAGAGCCAGAGACAAGCATGGCACTAGCAAGAGCCGGCCCACTAGGTGGGAAAGATCTGGGTCGGGACTGCAAAGGTTAGAAAGGCTTCCTGTATTCACGCCCCTCCTTTGTCTCCTCCTCGGCTGCCTCCTCTTTTCTTTCTCGTTTAACGTAATGGGGGTTCTAACTTAGGACCTCCGACTTAGTAAGGCAAGTTCTCTACCAGGAACCAAAGTCCAGTTCCTTCTTGTTTCTTGTCTATGGAGATTAATTGTCTGAGCACCATTCTTTAGGGGCTCTGCCACTGATGAGTACCATGTCCATTAGTGAGCTACGGGAGTCCTTCACTGCATCGTCTGATGATCTCTATCTTTGTAGTGGGGGCATCTGTGTGGGGGAGAATGGGGAGGAAGAAGCTGTGCTTCTCCTACCTTTGGCTCCAGAGACCTCGCAACAGTCAATGGCTCTGGGTACACAGTCTAGGATCGTTTTTTTCCCCAAATGGACTCTGCACTGAGATGAAGGCAGAGCAAGGAGAGATACAAGTACGGTAGAAAGACAACACCAACAGTCAGTCCACCTGAGACCCATGCCATCAAAGGACTTCCAGATGGGAATCTAGAAAGCAGCCAGCTCCTTACAAAGTCCCTACAAGGCACCAGGGACCCCTGTAGATGATTTTCTTCTACCACCCTTTGAAATCAGTCCTGCTATCCCTGTGTTTACTTAAGAGGAAAGCTAAGGCTCAGGGTTGACATATCCTGGCCTATCCCTGGGTTGTTCCTGGTGTCTCTGTTCCCAATCCTATGGCCATTCTCTTGTACAATCCAGATGGAGCCGCTTGCAGCTGCTCCGTGCATACTAGCTCTTTTGGCTCATTGTAAATTACAAGCTGTGAGGTTTCTGGAAAACCACGGCCTTCGGGATGGCCAGACCACTGCTCCCCACTCACAGGTCTCAGGTCACCAGTCCTAGGAAGGGTCATTCATTTTGACTATAGACCAAAGTTCTTCTCAGACAGGATAGCTAGCGCTAAGCTCAGATTGGCCCCAGATTTTTCCTTTTCATGACCAACGTGTCTTGCACCCCTTCAGAGGACAGCCCCACACTAAATGGGAACTACCAGACTTGGGAAACCTAGGAAGACACAAGTAGTTTCTGAGTGTGCCGACATCTAATTATGGGCAGAGGGGACAGTGAAAGATGAGGATAGGATTCTTTGGTCCAGACTTGTTCCACACACTGCTCATCTCTGGTCACACCGCTGCCCCTCTGCCTCAGCCTGCCCATGCTACAGGGACCTCAGGGGTGTGGTTAGACTAGACATACACTTTCTCCTTCAATCAGGGCCAGAAGCTGACAAGTTCCCAGCCCTGCCTGACCCTAGGAGGTTCTCAGTTGTAGAGAGAGATTCAGGTTCCCTGACTGAGGGAAAAAAATAATTTTCTAGGGGAGCCTGGGAGGAAGGCAGGATCTGTGGGGAATGTGACCACTCTTTTATCCAAGCACTTACTAGCCCACAGACTGTCAGGTCTAAGGTTCCCAGGTCATTGTGTCACACACACACACACACACACACACACACACACACACACACACTCCAGTCTTCAAGACCTCCTGGCTAGGGCTAGTGAAGTAAAGAACCCTTGACTACAGGAGTGTCAAGCATTGTGGGACCTCAGGCCTACCTAAGTATGTAAAAAACATATGGCAGCCACAGGAAACTACAGGCACTGGGCAGTATGTGTGGACCCCACCCCAATACACACACACACACACACACACACACACACACACACACACACACACGAGCTGTGCCTTTCTGGGCCCAGCTACCCACACCCATAGGAGGGAAGAGAGTCTAGCTTTCAGCTCTATCCCCTCAGGCACACCCCCCTCCCCTCTGAAGGGCCTGTTACTGTTGCATGCCCAGGAGGCCAGTCCTCCTTCATAGCTCCCTGGGAGTATTTAATGACATAATGTGCCTGCCAAAACTCAGCCTCATACCTGGCCTACCACAGGGCTTACTAAATGGAAACTCGTATTCTTCCACAGAGCCTCCCAGGAAGACACGCTCATCCCTAGTGACACACATTCGGACTAGTTCCCACACGCTTTGTGTGCCACGCACAGATTTTCCAGTCCCCTCTAGTTTCACACACATGTCTACATTCACATACTAAGCCTCCCTCCCTCTTTGCTGAGCACCCGCTGGGCAAGGTGAGGTTCTGGCCTTGTGGAACCTAGAGTCTGACCCTTGGTTTCTCATATTCCCTGTACCTACGGAGATGCAAGACTACCTCCTTTCCATTTCTGTGGACCATGCCCTTGACCTCTCTCTGCCTGCCTTACACTCAGGACACAGAGCAGTGAAGCTATTCACCCAAGGCTACACTGCCAGGAAGCGGAGAAGTCAGGCCATCTGGACAAACAACTTGACTTTCTACTCACAGCTCTCTGTTCTGTCACAAGGCTCTGGGCTGAGGAGTGGTGTTTTGCTGAGCCACCAAGACCAGCCAGAGGCTACATCTGGAAAAGCAAAGGAAGGAGTATCCTGACCCTTAATGTCTGGCCTACTGGTCAACCTAGGGAAGCTGGCCACCCTCTTTGATCTCTCAATAGTTATCTCTGTGCCCCCTTTCTGCCCCTCCTATAGTTGTACTTACCCATCCACCCCAAGCAAAGATGAGTCCACTTTGTTAGTTCCCCACCCCCCACCCCCCACCCCAAGCCAGAAACAGCAGGTGACTGCTTTCATATTGTGCATGACACCTTTGTTTAGTGCTTGCAGCATGCCTGACATGATGCATTGCCCTGCTTTAAACACAAAAAGCCTGAAGCTTCGAGTTCCCTCTGGTCGCACCCTGTCCTCTGCTCTGCCATCTTTAGTTTGAATGGCCTCTAAGCAGCTCAGCCTCACCTATGAGTTCCTCTATAACGTCCAGGGCAGTGGATCTCCAGGTTTGGCCCAAACTAACTTCCTACCTCCAGTGAATGTCTTGGCTTTTCCCAAATGACTATCTCTAGGCCTGGCTCAGGAAGAGGACAGGATGGAGGGGGTTTACCTCACTCCCCCCCACATCTGTTCCGGGACCCTAGAGCTCTACTGCAGAGCCCAGCCCTGTGCTCCGGAAGAGTGTTTCACAACAGCAGCCAGGAACTGTGGGGGTGAACCCAAAGGCCAAAGGTTCAACCATTCTTTCTCCCTATCTCCTCCCTCTCCCTGCTCCAGCGGCATGCCTGGTTTATGGGTGTTTGCGCTGAGATCACCTTGATCTGTCAGGTGACAGCCCGCCCGGCTCTGGTCAGGCTGATAGCCCCTGGCCTGGAATGAGAAGCCCAGTCTCTCTCCCTCCCTGCGTCTCTGTACTGCCTCGTGCCTCTTTGATCCATCCTGGATTCCTAGCGCCTGAAGCAAGTCTCTAGGCCCCATTCAGGCAAATGCTTGACCTTGTACCCAAGAGAGCTTAGAAACGGCGTACAGAGGGCATAGGAGAGACAGAGCTTAGTAAGTGGGTGAGGTTCTGGCCTGTAACTAGGGGCCTGGACTTTTCTAAGGCATCACCCCTGGCATCTCAGCCCCCTTGTGTTTTCCTAAGCTGATCTCAGCTTCCTCTACAAGGCCCTCTGTCCTGGCTTCTCTCTGGTGCAGCAAGAGGTAGCCCAGGTGCAGGGAAGCCTGGAGCGCTCTGGCCCAGGCCACCTGTTGCTCCCTCACTCTGGTTACCTGGAGAATGTACAAGGAGGGGGCGAGGCCATTCATCACTGTCTAGGGCTCAGGAATTCAGGCGAAGGGAACAGCAGCTGTCCCCACTTATCACTGACCCCAGCCTGGTTCCCTATCTTAGATGGGGGCGGGCGGGCAGTGGTGCCTGGAGAAACAGCACCTTTGCCCAGACCGGAGAAAAACACCGGAGAAAACACCGGACACACCAGGCTCTGTGTTTACAGAGTAAAGTTGCTGTGGAGGAACAACCCAGATTGAGCAAGCAATGGAACATTCCGAGGAGATGCAGCTGTCTGGGAGATCTAAGCCCTCATAAGCCTGGGTACTGATTTCTTGCCTCACATTCCCGTAAACAGGCTAAAGGGTCAGAGTCTAGGTTTTCTTCACTGATAACGTCAGCCCTGTGGGAGACAGGTCATGAGATGCAGGCGACATCCTTGGACAGATAAAGGTCTGAATCCATCTTTCCAGAGAACTACTGGCAGATAATAGTCCTCCGGCCCACTGCCCTGTCCCCCCACCATCCTTGAGTCAGTTCCGACAACATGGCTGCCACTGAAACCTCCCCTCCCTGCTCATAGCTTGGCTTAGGTGGGCTTTATGCCACACCCCTACCTCCATCTACTTCTCACATGACCCCAGTGTCTTCCTAGACTTTTAGTTTCTCCACTGAAGCCCCCCATGGCCAGGCTTCTATCTCCCCAAAACTGCCTTAGGATGTCAGCTCAAATGCTGGCTGACCCATCTCTATTAACAAGCCACCTAGGATCTTCCCTCACAGGACATTTTCACTCTCACTTCCAAGGCCTGGCTTGTCTTTCACAGCCTTTATTCAGGACACAAAGTTAAACAGAGAACAACCTATCCTTGTGGCAAGGGAATGTGAACTTTCTTCCAGGGATTTGTCTTGGACAGAGTTGTAAAGGTAGAAAGATTAGGAACCCCAAAAGGGGAGTTCCTGAGGGATTAGGGTGCCAAAGACAAGAGAAGGAAGGGGTAGGCCTCAAAGATGACAAAAGAGTGGTTTTGGCATGTGTGGGGGAATCAGAGATGGAGTCCTAGAGGAAGTAGGTCCCCTTTTCTAGTACCTTCTCTATTCTTCAAACTCTGTCTCCCTCCAGTGGTCAGTTTTGAAATTGCAGTCTCAAGGCTGACCCAGCCAAGAGCCTGCTGCCCAGCAATCCAACAGGAAGGGTTCTGGAGTCTGTCTTTTTGCAGTGCTGGCTGGGTCTGAAAGAAGCCAGGAATGCACCCCCCACCCCCTTTCTGTATACCGTCTGTCCCAAGATGGGAAATCAAATTATCAAGTCTATCCTTCTGGGTGGCCTTCTTAGAAGACGTGCTAGTCTTGTCTCATAGTACTTGCTGAAATTGGCATTTGAACTCAGGCTATTTATCTGCATCTAATTAATTATATGCACCCCATTAAATACTAACCTTAAAACAGAATTCTCCAACAGTTTCTCCTTTATGTGTTGTGCCAAGGCTAAATAAAAGGTCGGGCATACAGGAGGCACTCAATAATTGTTACTACCAATGATGGCAGTGTTGACAGTGAAAGCTACCATTTACTGAGCATCTATTATGCTCCAGGTACTTTGTATACATTTTTTCACACTAAATTTATTTTATATACAGATAAGGAGGTCAGGGCTTCCAGAAGTTAAGCAACTTAAACATCAACCCCTACCTGAGGAGAGGTAGAAGCTGAGGTTTGACACAGGCTTCCCTGGCTCTTAGCTACAGGCATCTCAATCATCTATGTGACAGATGCATCCTTTGTCCTTGAAAAGGATACAAGCATGAACTACAACTCATTTCCTAACAACACAGCTGGCGTGAACCTCAGTGAAACTTCTGTGGTGCAGTACACATTGTGGCTTGCTATGTGTAATGGCTCCTGTCTCCCATTCCAGGGCAACTCTGCTGTGTCTTGTCATTAGCACACAGACAAATCTCAGCTTAGACACACAGTTTCCCAGATGCTGCCAAACGAGAAGCTGGTCAAGTGAAAGACTCCTACAGTCAGCAGCCTCAGGAACATGTCAAGACTCCAGGGCTAGAGTGAGTCCCTTAGAAGTTTGTTCAAAATTCCTAAGGTTCAGCATGGGTCTTTCCAGTTCACAAACACCGCTGGCCTTCTCTGGAAGCCTGCCATGTTCTCAATCCTGAAACACAGTACACCAAGAAGAAACAGATCTGGTAATATATACTGGTAATTACAGCCATTGAGATATGAAAACAGGAGAATCAGAGGTACAGTTTCATCTCCAGATACAGAGACAGAGAAGGACAGAGACAGGCAGACAGAAACAGACACACACAGAAAGAGACTTGTATAACTCCTGTCTTTGATGTTATACTGTTGGCTAACTCTCAAGTCAGCAAGTGCCTTACAAAAGAGGCCCCCATCAACTTGATCTTTACTTTTTATAAATCTTTATGTTACATGGATGAGTGTTTTGACTATAAGAACTTCTGCGAACACACATGTGCTTGGTGCCCAGTGAGGTCAGAGGAGGACATTAGATTCCCTAGAGCTGGAATTAGGCTGCAAGCCCCCACATGGCTGCTAGGAACCGAACCCAGAGCATCTGCAAAAGCTGCAGGTGTTGTTAACTGCTGAGCCATCCCTCCGGGGCCCTGAACTTTACTCTTTTCTGCCTTTGCTTGAGAAATCTTATCTATGGGCAGATGACCCTGGAGGAAGCTGAGGTAGATTACTCTAGCCCGAGGAACCCTTCCATGAAGATCCCTTTGGGAGCTCAATTGTTGACCTGAGCAAGATAAGTGCTTGTTTTGACTTGAATCAACTGTGAGGGATGGGGGTTGGTGCAACTCTCCCCCACCCCCTTTTCCTAGCTCCCCACTGATGTGGCCACAGCCTGACATTAAGGCTTGATAACTGTGATCCCCTCCCTTTTTCTCTTCATTTGGTGAGGGACATACTAATTAATGCCTCCTATGACCCACTGCTGAACAAGAGCAGAGTGGACACACTCTCCGGAGGGACAGGCCGTCGTTGGCAACCTATCTTCCACTGGTGCCTGATGGGCTCTCTTCCAGCCCGGTTGATTGCTACGACCCATAGCGCCTGCCTGGCACTCAGCAAATTGGCCCTCCAGGTGCTGATTAGAAGCGAGTGAGCAGCTTACTTGCTCCTGGGCTGCACATCCAGGGCCTCCCAAAAAAGCAGAGCCAGCAGCCTGCCCCAAAGGCATGCGGGTCACCAAGCCTCCTGGATGTGCTTAGCCACTCCCCTGATGAAATCAGGACACTAGAGTCAGCGGTGCCCAGGTGGGCCTTGTGAGGAGCACAGGTCACCCTTGCCCCTCACAGGACTGTCACTCAGACTTCGTTGTGAGAGGCCAAGAGCCTAGTCCACAGTCATAGCAAAGGTTGAATGACCCATGAGAAGCATTTAGGTGGCAAATGCCATAGAAGAATTAGACCTGCTTAGCTGTCTTAGACCTCTTCAAATATTTGCTCACCATTTAGATGGCATCCCTGCCTTTCATTTTTACTGAAACTTGTCTTGGGAGTCTACATTTCTTTTATTGTGTTACTGTTTTTTCAGGTTATTCCTTATTTTATGACGACTTCACAGAGATAGAATCTGTATGCCATAAAATCTGCTCCTTTAAAGGGCTAGGGTGTGGCTTTTCAACAGTGTTTGCCCGCCATGTTAAAGGCCCGGAGTTCCACTCTCTGTAGCACAAAAATGAGTCACTCAATCAAGCAACCAGCATTGCTTCAATCGTTATATTTTAATGCACTTGGATTGCTGTGAAACATCACCATAGACTAATGCCAAAAGATTTCCCTACCTCCTTGATAAACATACGTCCGTTTTCAGGCACTATCCACCTCATTCCTCCTTTCTCCTTCCTTTCTCTCTCTCCCCCACATCCTGGTGAAGGCTATTGTTTTTTTCTTGGTGGACTTGCCTATCCAGAATGTGTCTTGTAAATGTATACACTATGTGGTCTCTGGTGACTGGCTTTTCATGTAGAATTTATTTTAGGGGTTCATCCTTGTTGGATGATGCTTCTACATGATAATCTTCTGTATGGATGGATGATATGACTTTATCCCTTCATCTATTTCTGAATATTTGGATTGTTTCTACTCCTGGCTAGTAAGAATCACATTGTGGGGCTGGAGGACATTGTTTGTGGTTAGAAAAAGTGGCCACCGTTGCCGAAAACCTGGGATTGACTCCAGCACCCACACTGTGGCTCATGGCTGTCTATAACTCCAGTGATGATGTGATGTTCTCTTCTGGGAACACACACACACACACACACACACACCACTCCCTGATGAGATGTGAGAAATCCACTAAGGATAACCATTTAAGGGCAGATGAGAGGATTCATGAAGGGAGTAGCCAGTGTACTGTAGGGTGTAGGGAAATATTTTATCTTCCAAATAAAACCCTTAGAAATCACAAAAACCAGAACCCATCAAAATCTACAAAACTAAAATCTCCGTTTGAGTTCCAAAACCAAAAGAGTTCCCACTGATGACCTCCAGGAAGATGTTGCTTCTTAGGCAAGGATCAGGCAGTCCTTGGTTCTCCTCAGCAGACTTTCAAGTAATTGGCTAAATCTCCTCAGCATTAGGCAACCTTCTTTACTCCTGCCAACTTATATGTTAATATCAGGATTAGTGGCTAAGAGCTCTTGCTACTCTTGCAAACGACAAGGGTGGGATTACCAGACCAAACGAGTTGGCACGTGGCCATCTGTACATAACTTCAGATCCAGGGGATCCAATGCCCTCTTCTGGCCACCTCAAGCACATGGAATGCACATGGTGCTCAGACACACGTGAAAACACTTGTACATATACAAAAAAACCCAAAAAACAAAAAACAACGCTGACATCATCCAAAAATCCCTCTTATAGAAAATATCCAGAATAAACATTTGGGTTTGGTGGTATTCTTGTCATGTTTTTTTTTCTTTTGGCAGCAAGCTTTGGGGCTTCCTTGTATACTGAGGGGGCTCAGACCTTCATCCATCGATTCCCAGTGTTTTAAAAGTCATTACTACTCTAAGATTCCTCAAGTTTGAAATAAAGAGACCCTAATGTGATTATATTGGAAATAGCTCCATTGGTGGTCTTTTGGGGTTCACAGATGCTTCCTGGCACAGTAGGAGGTGGTAATGTCTGGTTGCTAGTTGTCTGGCTTCAAATCAGGACTCCTTACCACAGTGCTCAGCTTCCCTTTCAGACAAGCATAGGCACTTGGCAGTGATTTCATTTGCATCTTAATCTAGCTGTTGAGGACCTGGACTCTAAGGTCAAATTGATTTAGATTTCAATTCCACTCCTGACCCTTTTGAATTTCCTATGTGACCATCTTGAGTATAAAGCTAATAATGTACATAGCTCTCTAACACGCACTACATTCTCTCAAAATAAGGAGACACACACATGAGGTTGTGTATGTGTGTGTGAGAGAAAGACAGAGACAGAGACAGAGAGACAGAGATAGAGAGAAAAAAAGACAGAGACAGAGAGAGCTGGAGAAGCTAGCCTGAGTCAAGTGTTGGAAAGCTCAGCCAGGGGCACCTTGGGCCATCCAATGCCTTAGAACTCATGGTAATATCATAAAGAATAAAGACACAAAACTTCATGTGTGTCAACACTCACTATGCAAATGGCAG